>NC_057798.1:368583628-368598246 GCF_018294505.1 Triticum aestivum | reverse complement strand
TCTCCCCGGGAAGCTCGCTTGTCCCGAGCCGCGAAACCTCAACCCCTCCTCCATGGTGCCCCCACCGCACCAATTTCACAGCCACCCTCCTCCCTAATGCCGGAGACGCTGTCCATTTGCCGTCGTGCACTGGACCGTGACCCTCTTACTCTGTGCTGCTGGAGCTGCCTCGACGACGGCCGCGTGAACCGTACCGGAGCCGATTCACCCCCACCATTGTTCACGGCGCCGGAGCGGCTCCAACTTTGGATCTGTCCAGAGTCCCAGTGCTACTTCCCCATAGCCGTCGACCATCGCGACATCGTTGTTTCCCTGCCGCCGGTCGCCACCGCAACTGCGCCGGCCTCACCGACTCGGCAGCTGGACCTGCCTACTTCACCATGCCGCCAGATAGGTCACACCCTCATCTCAAATCACTTTATTTAGGCGTCAGTTGTCTGAATTTTTATTCTGGGCCAATCGATTACCAATGGGAAGAAGCACCCCTCAAGGCGGCGAAGCTCCTAGGCTACCGGTTGGCTGGTGTCTAATGTAAGGGTGCGGGGCCGCAAGTTTTCCGCGGAAGCAGCACTTAGATGGATATCTTTTAGAGTTGTGTGGGTTGAAGGTACTGCCGCCGCCGGATCTGGATGACGGGGAGTCTTTGTGGACTGGCCCGGGGGCGGCGCAACCACGATAGTGCGGTGGGGCGGGGAGCGGGGTTTTTGCTGGGGCCACGGACGGCGGAGGCAGACTGCTCTGCCGTTGGTCGCTGGCTCTTCGGGGAAGATTTCGTACAGTGTCAGCCGGGAGGCACAAGACAGCCATCAAGCCATCTGGCGTAGATCGGACAATACCAAAATAAAATAAAATCGTGTGACCCCAATTTAGTCTTCAGTCAACAGACGTGTGACCACTCTCGTACCTTGCTGTTGATCTCTTAGTGTATTTCTGCAGATCAAAGAGATATGTCATTCTTAACATTATGCGTTATCTGCATCTTCAGACACACCGTCTTCTGACTCACCGCAGCTGCTCCAACAAGGGAAGCATACACCAGAAGGGAGCTGTAGTCCCCACTCAACAGTTCCCTGCATCAAATGCGCGTGCCCGACATGGACAGCCACAACAACTGCAGGGCCATCGACAAGTCAGCACATGAGGCTCACTCCTATGGATGGCAGCCAGATAGGTTTTGCCCTCATCTTACTTGCGTGCAACATTTATGGCTTTGTTATTCATCTAAGCATGGAAAATAGATCATCACATTTCACTGTATATTCATGCTGATCTCTTACGGGTCTTGTTCGGGAGTTAACTTTGTTCCATAGTTCAGCTAAGATACTTGTTATTTAGGTAACGTTGTTACATAGTTATCATCCATCAGCCAATACTATCCCATAGGCTGGTGATTATAGTATTATACCACTTCTAGTATTACCTATGTTGTTCTTGAATAGTTTTGTGTGCCATCTAGTTAATCTCGAGTACAAACGATACATATTCTGTAGCTTTCATCTGTGTTCTCCCTTTAGTTTATGAGACCCGTTGCTGCTAGTTAACCCCAGTCCTACTATTTATGTCGTCTCCTACAGGCACTCATTACATAAATCTAACTACTAGTTGTCTTCCATGCATGTCAAATATAATTGCACACACTGATCTATCCACAAGAACCTCATGGAGCAATGTAAAGGCCAATAAACTTGATGTCAATGATACCCAATATGATGGAACATGTAAAGGCAGTTCTTCAGAAGACTTGCAGAAAGATGACGAATCCTCTTCAGCCCACAAGGTCCTTGCTCTAACTTGGCCTGTGATATGGGTACAGCATGCATATAATGTCCTAGAGTGTATCTACTCTGTTGCAATGACATGTGCTTAGCATGCTGATCATGCATGTAAATATGTCATGCCTTCCTGTTTTTCAGTACCTATTCCATTCATGATAACATGTTTTCAAATTCAAGTACTGTCATTCTACTCTATCACAATGCCATCTGCTTAATTTGGACATCATGCTTTTGAATATCTTATGCATTGTTATTCATCAGTATGTACTTCACCTGTCTACCATACCATGTTTTTTTTACATTGAAGTGTTGTTCTAGTGCTTTGTTGCAATGCCATCTTAGTTTCCCAATCATACACGTGTATGTTGCCTTAGTTATTTCTGTACGTATTCCGCTAGCATACAGTTTTACATTCAACTAGTGTTTTTTTGTTGTGTTGTCCTATCGTATCCCTAGCTCTTACACCATACTCCCTCCGTCCGGATTACATGTTGCCGAAATGGATAAAAAAGGATGTATCTAGAACTGAAATATGCCTAGACCCATCCATTTTTTCCGGATGGAGAGAATACATGTCAATATGTCATGCCTTTCTATTCTTCAGTACCTATTCCATCTCTCTGTTGTAGCATGTTTTATAATTAAAGCACCATTCTTCTATACAAGGCATGCAAGGGGAAGACGACTATGTTAGAATCTGAAGGGTTACAAACAAGGCCTTTGCAAAAGATCCAAATGCCAGGAGATAATAAACCAACTCCAGTTTTTATAGATACTGCTCCAGCACAGAGAAACCCAATTCCTACTGATAATAAGCAGATTCTAGTGGCCAAAGAACTAGTCCGCTCCAGTCCAGCAAAAATATGTCAACTCCATTCTAAGAAGCGTGTGCATATCCTTGCATCATGAAATTTATAGCATGCTGATCATATTTTTCTACATGTTTCTTACACATCTCTCTTTTAGAAATTAAGCTTAATAGATAGAAGAATTTCTGCAATGGTATCGTATATGAGGAAAGATTCTTGCAGGAATTCTCTGTGCTCCAATGCGGATGTAAGTACCTGTTGTATATCACTATATTTTTACATCAGCATGTATTTTGTTAATCGGCGTGAATCCAACCTTTATCTGATCTAAATTTAGTTGTAGCAAAATGTATGATTAAAGGCCACAATGTTGATTTTTGTAAGGAAAACTTCATGGTAGTTTTGCATCCTGAGCTGCATGAGTGTACTATCTCATATCAGTGGGTTTGAATACTTTGGTTCTGCAGTGGGTTTTCAGTGTTTTTTTACTGTGTTGTCCTGTCGTATCCCTAGCTCTTACATCATACTCCTTCCGTCTGGATTACATGTCACAGAAATGGATAAAACTGGATATATCTAGAACTAAAATACGCCTAGACCCATCCATTTAATTCCGGATGGAGGGAATACATGTCAATATGGCATGCCTTTCTATTCTTCAGTACCTATTCCATCTCTGTTGTAGCATGTTTTATAACTGAATCACCATTCTACTATATAAGGCATGCAAGGGGAAGACGGCTATGTTAGAATCTGAAGGGTTACAAACCAGGTCTTTGCAAACGATACAAACGCCAGGAGGTAATAAACCAACTCCATTTTTCATAGATACTGCTCCAGCACAGAGAAACCCAACTCCCACTGATAATAAGGAGATTCCAGTGGCCAAAGAACTAGTCCGCTCCAGTCCAGCAAAAGAATGTCAACTCCATTCTAAGAAGCGTGTGCGTATCCTCGCATCATGAAATTTTATAACATTCTGATCATATTTTCTACATGTTTCTTACCCATCTCTCTTTTAGAAAATAAGGTCAAACGATAGAAGACTTCCTCCATTGGGATCGTATTCAAGGAAAATATCTTGCGGGAATTCTCTATGCTCCAATGCTGATGCAAGTACATGTTGTATATCACTATATTTTTACATCAGCGTGTATTTTGTTAATCGGCGTGAATCTAACCTTTATGTGATCTAAAATTAGTTGTAGCAAAATGTTAAAGGCGCCAATGTTGATTTTTGTAAGGAAAACTGCCTGGTAGTTTTGCATACTGAGCTGCATGAGTGTACTATCTCATATCACGCACATTACTGAATTGTAGTGCTTCTCTGGTTGCCCATTCATTCATTGTGTCAATGTTGATTTCGTATTACCTTACCTGACTAATGATAGCTGTGCCATATTGTGTTAATTTGGTGTAGGCTAGTTGCCCAAACGTTCGTTGTGTCAATGTTGCTTTCCTATTATTTGACTTGGCCAATGGTAGCAATGCTAGTGTGTTAATTTAGTGCAGGCTGCTGAAGATAAGAAGACAAACTCTGAAAACAGCAAGGCAACCCCATTGTTTCTTTCCATTAAATCTAGGCCGGGTAATATGGCAATAACTCATGATTAATCTGTTTGGTTCCCGTCCTAATTTATGTTATGATGCAGTGGTCGAGACACTCTCCACTATCAATAATACAAGCCTGCCAAAATCGCCATCTGGATCTGTTCACTGTCCTCTTTCTCGAATGCAACGGAATAAATGTATGTTTGTGAACCAATTAATGGCTGAAGCAATGATGGAAATGGTGGATGAATCAGAGGTGCAGAGTCGTGCGACACAACTACTGATCAATGTTTTCAGAGACAGTGTAGCAAAGCAGCAAGAACTTTCCCACATGCTTATGGGCGTCATCTGTGCTGAGGTTGCAGATTGTGACGTTGTAGATGGTTAGGTTCTGCTCATTTATTTGCACTGGCATCAATCTTTGATTGCCCAGTGGATGTAATTTCCTGTAATATATGCTGGATGTGCAACGTTATTACCTGTATGCCGTACCTTTTCTTGATCGGTTTTGGTCATGTGCATAATTGCTCATCGTAATGGGCTCAAATTATCTAATTTGTCCTAAAGACATGTACGAACTTTAGTGGGCCCATTAAGTTAATGGGCCGTTACTAGGCCGAAAGTTAATGGTCATCCCTCTTACCTCCCGGGTCGTTAACAGACCGACATTGAAGCGGGCAACAGGTGGGCCCAATTTATTTCACGGGCCGTTAACAGACCGTTACTAAGTTTGGGCTACATATGGCCCAACTATACTGTAGGCCTTTAGCAGGCCGAAAGAGACAGCGGGCTTGTACTGGACCATGAAGAGCATGGTCCGCTAAGAGGCCGAAAGTCAGGTCGTATTGTAAATGGTCCAACTGTGTTGTGGGCCTTTAGCCGGCTGAAAGAGAAACCGGGCTGGTATTGGACCATGAAGGGCATGGGCCGTTAAAAGGCCAAAACTAAGGTCCGACTACAAATGGCCCAACTCATTTATGGTCCGTTAATAGGCCTAAGGGCACACAGGGCCGGGAATTGGCCCAACACTGAAATGGGTCGCTAAAAGGCCAAAACTCAGATCCGACTACAAATGGCCCAACTAATTTATAGGCCGTCAATAGGCTGAAAGTAACACCGGGCCGCAAATTGGCCCAACACTTAAATGGGCCGCTAAAAGGCCGAAACTCAGGTCCAACTACAAATGGCCCATCAGATTTATGGGCCGTCAACAGGCTGAAAGACATACCGGGCCGGAAATTAGCCCAACATTTAAATGGGTCTCTAAAAGGCCGAAAGAGGTACATCCTGAAAATTGGCCCATCCATTGAATGGGCCGTTAACAGGCCGAAATCTCATCGGGCCGATATTGAGCACAAATATATAGCGGGCTGTTAACGGGCTCGAACTAACGATGGGCTACAATGGTGTCAAATCTTTAACGGGCCATTGACGGGCCAAATTGGCACATCTCGTATGGGTCATGGGCTTAAATGGACCTGACAAAAGTAGGCCTTATATGGGCCGGCCTGCTAATTTTTACTGGGCCGGTCTTTTTCACTGGAATGGGCCACTGTTGGGCCGTGCCATGTGTCGACCTATCATAGGCGCCTCCTGTCCAATGAGTGGATGACATCTGTCCCAACGGTGAGGCAACACGTGTTTCCTGCGGCCAATGATGATTTTACACATGGAAAATCCCCATTGGTCCGGGTTGTTAACGGGTTATCGGATCCAAAACCGGACCCGATAGCTTATCGGCGTTCCGTTACGGTGGATGCCACGTGTCGGTCACCCTTGACGAAAGCACTTCTGTGACGCGCGATTTATCATCATGGAAGTGGACACTTCCGTGATGATAATTTTGGTAATGTCATGGAACACTTCTACGACAGCACAGGTATGACTATCTTGATTCTGTCATAAAATCGGCATGGATGTACATGCATGACAAAAAACGTGACCTACTGTGACAAACACGTATTATCACGGAAGTGTATTTGTTTGTAGTGATGGGCCGTACAGATCTTCCCCAACATGCGGCTGGACAAACATACTGTATGAAGAAGAATTATGTGTTAGCGGTAGGATGGCTGAGTTTGGTATGATCACATGCAGTAGTATGTTACAGTGAGTACCTCCTTTTCATTTTGAAAATTTTAGGCGATCTTGGCAAAAATGTGTGGCGAAGTATGGCAATGCAAGGCCTAGACCCAAATAGGATACAAGTACGTATGTAGGAGTACTAGTGTTAAAAAAGAAATGCGAGGTTTTCGTTCGCGGGATTAATCGATACAAATCCTCATTTGACATGTCAATTGATGAGCATTTTTTTTCTCCAACACCCAAAGAGCTAATCATCTCACTCCTCATTGCTTGATTAATGCAGCGCCATGCAAACCAACCTTCTCACTTCCGCATGTGTGCAAGGATATATTAATGTCCTTGGTTGCTAGCTAGTATGAGGCAACCCCCATCAATTTTGCCTCGATTAGTGTTAGTGGCCTTCTGCAAATTGTAATTTTGATAACTAGCCTTGTGTACAAAAAATGGAGGCAGTAACTATTTGACTTCCTTCCCCATTGCGGTGACATCGATGATATCTCGAACATTGTGGTTTGGTGAAGTGCACTCGATGGAGAACACCATTGAGGGAGACCATGGTAAGTCGTTCGCAAGTGCCGCCTGCAAGCCAAGACAACCGCCTTATTTGCATCCAGGAAACCCATTGAACCAAAGGACGCGTAAATGTACTAGTACTACACAATAGCATCGTCCGTCCAGCTTAGTGCGGTGAGGTGGTTTCTCGAAGAAGACAATGGAGAAGCAGAGTCAACGAAGAGTGAAATGATGGTCGCATCATCCGTGCTTTGTGATTTGACGCCTCACTGCTTTGTGATTTGTGATAGAAGGGACATGGGAGTAGACTCTATGCTCTATACTTTACATGCGTCCAAGCACGGGAGAAAGAGGAGAGACGTTGCATTTTTCTATTCCTTCAATCAATCAATTAGGGAGCTTCGGTTCCATCTTTGTGGCTTTGGCAGCACCGTCCACAATGGTTCCCATCGATGCCAAAAGCTATTTTCACATTTGGCTACACATTGTGGATGCCTTTAACCGTACCACTTGGTTTTTCTCCTGTGTGCTATCTATACAAATCTCAATTATATTGATCTAAAAAATTATAGTATCAAGATTAGTAAAAAGGAGGTGATTTTTCCACGCAAATGGCGTGGGGGGGTCTTATTTTTAGAGGACGTTGACCTGGCGGTTTGCTAACATGCGGTCACATGTGTAAGTGCTTTACCAAGCCGATAAGTGTCCCACATGAGGCAGAACAACGGCAGAAGCAACACATGGTTAACTTGAAGAAGATGAGGGAGAAGCAGATTCAACAACGAGTGAAATGATGGTTGCTTCATCCCTCCAACTTCTTTTTTAGCATTATTACTTCGTCCCTCCAACTTAACTGCGGGAAAGGTGCAGCTTTGTGATTTGATGCCTCATTGCTCATACAACACCGGCGCCATGACTGGGGTGCTTCACCCCTGCTGCTCTGCACAGTATTTTGGTATGGCACATGGACCCGGTAGCTTGATATCCCACATGTTGGGGAAAGGGACTAGAACATTTATGAAAGTGAGCGCTCCACTCTTACGACGGAGGAGTACACGACACGACGGCCCAGTGAACTATTACTTGTACTGTAGTACTACTATAGTTTTGCTGTTTCACACGATCCATCGATACAAATCCGATTAAACAGGAAAGGGCGGGATTTTTCCCGCGCGGTAGATGATACTGGCCATACATTTCAAAGGCAATTTTAATGTATGCAAACTGAATAATTAAGTAACAATATGAGATCTAGTAAAACTAAAAACACATATGATTTGTTGTGTTAGAGTGTAGTAGTATTGATGTATTGCATAGTTGTTAGATGTAACATGCGAGAACATGTAGAGATGTAGTTTTGGAGGGCCTACAGAGAGAAAAGCGTAATACGGTCACCGAACTTTAGAATACGCTCATTACGGTCACTATATATGTTTTGCGGCGATTATACGGTCAATTGCTCACCATTCAGCATCAGATTGCACTCTATTGACCGACCAAATAGCCTCCGTGGCACTATGTTGACTAGTTAAATTGACCATGTTCCTTGTGGGTCCCACATGTTAGTTCGCACAGGAAAAAGGTCAGATAAACACAAATTTATACAGGCGCAACAAGACTCTAACCCGTGCACGGGAACCACCTGGTTGTGTATGTTTCTGTCAGGGCCTGATGTGTGTGCATGCATGTGTAGGTTGAGCATTTGAGCGTGAGAGTGTGGGTTGGTCGTGTGGTGCATGCATGCATGCTTGCGTGTGTGCGTGTGAGTGTTGCCTGCGTGCGTGGCTGCGTGTGTACATGTGAGTGTTGCGTGCATGCGTGGCTGCATGTGTTCATGTGAGTGTTGCGTGCATGCAGTTCCTGTGCATGCGTGCGTGTGTGTATAATCACCACACCAGCTCATGTGTGTTAAAAATGATAGCTCAACATACCAATAGAAGACCACCTTGTCCGATGTGCCTACGGTCATGACTTCGAACCACCGTCCAATATTTTTTTGTCATTTGTTTTCATTCTTACTAGCAAGATGCCCGTGTGTTGCACGTAACATCAAGATGCATTTGTATGACTAGTTTATCTTGTGAGAGAAAAAGATGAACGAGGGAAGGCCTTATTTGCAAATGTGGAGAGGTGTGTGGGTAACTTTTTGCAAAATTTCCATAGTTTTCTTCTTATCCGTCAGATATAAATCAGACGACCTATATTGCAGGATGGCAGGCACACCATCATCACCAACTCTGTTTTTATAAGAGTGTAGAGTAGATACACGCCGACAGGTGGGCCCAATGGTAGTGAGATAATGTGATGCAACACTAGAGGTTCCACATGGAGCGTTTAACTGGTCAACTAGTCGTGTCTAGAGCAAATACAGAGTTGTACGGTGAGCCCGTGACTGTATAATAACCACAAAAAGTAAATGGTGACCGTAATGAGTGAATTCTGAAATCCAATGTACATATCGTGCTTTCACTTCAAATACAATGATCATCACTGTATATATCGCGAGAGAAAGATGAAACATGCATGTATGTGCTGGGGGCGTACTTTTAGAGGACCTGGAGATAGTTTGTGTGCGTATGTGAAAGGGGCGTAGAGGGGTTGTATGCGATGGAGAGAGAGATGCTCTTCGTTTCTCTTTATTATGACTAAATTTATATATAGTATAAAAATATAAAAATTCACAGTGTGGAATAAATATCATTGTGTGCACCATGCAATGCAAATTAACGTTCATACTCCTCCATATAACTTTTAAAGTTGTATATATGTAGAAATTCTAAAATAATTTTTTGGCCACACTTTATTCGAAAGGAATGTTGTATGCGAAATAAATGTGAATAGAGGGCTTTTTAGACCAATGGGGTATGTGATGTAACATGTGTGAATGTGTAGTTGATGTATTTGGCAGGGCCTAGAGAGGTATGTGTGTGTATTATGTATTCAAGAGAGGCATGAATAGAGGGGCCGGCGGGGGGGGGGAGATAGCACGAGAAATGAGAGAGGTCTAGAGAGAGAGACGAATATGATATCACGGCGAGAGATGCCCTTGAGTGTGTATATGCAAGGGGGAGGGGGTAGAGGCACGAGGAGATTTTTTGTGTGGTATCTGTGTTGGTATGTGTGGGTGTCAGAAGATAACGAGACCTGCGGGCAGAGGGTGTGTCACCGCGTAAGTTTCGGTGGGCCGAGGTGAGGCCCTTGGTTCGGTTCCATCCTGCACCACATTGGTCGGCCTGTGACGCATTTAGGGAGACCCATGGAGGACTAGTCGTACAAGACAAAGATAGCAAAGTCGTGAAGGACTCTGTGTCCACTGATAAAGCTAGCTAGGATTTGTAACCCTAGGTCCTCGGACTAAGGTAACCCCTTATCTCTGACATTACTATTCATCCAACCTAACTTTAAGGGGCATCCTATAGAATGCTCTGCTAGAATCATACTCGTTGATTAGGAAGAGAGGTGGAGACAATGCATGAGAGATAGGCCTAAAGATAATGTGCGTACGGGAGACACGTAGGCAGGTCTATGTATATATAAAGGGTCGGTGGCGATTGTGCGTGTGTATGCTTGTGAGAGGAAGAGTGCTTATCATAAAGGTTAGTGAAAACAGTCGTCAATGGTTACGAGAGGGAGGGAGGGTTATATCGAGAGCATGTGTGCGAGAAAGACACCTTGGGAGAGAGTGTGTGAGCATGTGTGAGAGACAACCGATGGAGAGTGAAACTACATGTAAAAGACTGATGAACACATTGATTAAAAATATAAATTGTATCCAAATATTAGGATGGGATCATGATATTTGCAATTCGCATAAGGAACGGTCATTGATCCATCAGACATCTATATTCTATCAAATTTGAGCATGTCTATGTTACTATTCGACATAATTGATCCACGTAGTTAGTATTTTGAACTCCAGACAATGCATCGCTTTAGCAATCGAATATAAACGTGAGTATAATTCATGTTGTGTGTGTAAAGCACATTATACATACAAAAGTTACACAATGAACATTATAAATAGCTAGCTATGAACTAGCATAAATTTGAATTCAACTTAAGGTGGTTTAAAAAATTCAAATTCAACATGAAGTCCATTCAATTATTTGAATTCAATATCATGGCATTTGTAAATCATACCTAAATTATGGGGGCACCAATCTTTGCTCTGCTTTTGTACATAATAGCATATATAGTCGTGTACAAAATAGGTTCAAATTTACCTCCTCCATTCCAAAATAATTGTAGTCATAGGATTTTCAAGTGTCAAAATTTCAAAAAGAAGCGCATAATTTAATGAGGTTTTCAAACATACAAGGTCAAATTTAACGTTGTCTATTTAGGTCAATCCTCAAAGTCAAGAGTACTCTAAACGTGCATGCTTCTGTTTCAAAATTTCAAACGAAGCGCCAAAAGAGCCTCTACTCGCCCGAAACCGCATGAGACCAATATTTGGTAGAAGGAAATTACTTTTCTAACTCCGACCCGTGAAACCTACCGGCCTGACATCCAAAGTTCTAAACTGGGGTAGGTTTGTAGCTTCATCTAGACGCCACACAACCGCCTTCGAAAAACATTCATACACAATGGCCGCCTAAGCACACATGCGCGCGGACGAAATCGCTCCCGCCCACTATTTGGGACACCTGGGATTACCATCCTAACCCCGACCCTATGTCCGAAATTTAAGAGGGGGGGGGGAAAGTTTGTACTTTCCCCAAATTTCAAACAAGCGCGTCCCATCTGCTCAAAAAAACCAAAAACAAGCGCGTCCCAGACCGAAACATGGTTCTCCCTTAGCTCCCCCACCCCCCGCCCCTCTCTGATTCCCCATTCGTACTCTGTGGGTGCCAAAGCTACCTCTCCACCAGTCGCGAAACATGGTCCTCCGTCCCAGACCGAAACATGGTCCTCCGTCCGCCACCCCATCTCACCCATCAACCGCTGCCCTCCTCCATCATGCCGGAGCCGATACCCCGAGGACGTCATCCACCGCAACCACAACCGCAACGCCCTCCACGGCTAGTAGTTAAAGCCGAGGTCGAGTTCTCCATACCCGAGCTAGTTCAACCGCACTGTCCTGTGCCTCACCGCTGCCTCTCCAACTTCGCCACCATCCACCACACTGGAGTTGTTCCTGCTACACCATCCTTTGCCGCCTCGGATCTGCTTCCCCTCCGCCTACAGATGACCACCGCAACACAGTCAACAATTTGGCCATGGGTTTGTCCAAGGCTCGACCCTCCTCCAAAACATTGGTTCCCCAGGTAAAAGCAAGAAAATCGCGACGACATCCGGAGGACCCAGCACTGGCAACCGGAAATGGCACTCCTATTCCCTTATTCGTGCAAATCTTACGTGTCTGCGTGCATGGTATTCATCCCACAGAAGACACTAGTTGACCGCTTCTTCTTGATACTAGATGTTCCTAGTAACTCGTGATGCACAAGGTTTCTCCTCATATACTATTTCACCTTAGCTAGAGGTCTGTCGCCCCCTGGATTTCAATTCCTGGTCAGTTGATTCCCAATTAAACGAAGCATTCCCCAGCATAATAGGCGCTAGTCCTCCTATTACGTCAGGGAAGCAGTGCCTCGGTGTTTATCTTAGGGGTGTGTGGGGCCTAGGAGCTGCTGGCGCCTGATCCGGAGGTCGGACGGGATTAAAGGGATGACCGGGGGCGCTACCAAGCACGGCGGTGGTGTGAGGTCGAGGGGAGGGCGGGGCGATGGAGGCAGGGGTCTAGGCCGGTGGTCGCTGGTGGTTCTAGAAAGATCATCAACAGTGACTGGCAGGAGGCACACGAAGGCCATCTGCCCGTTCCTTATAGATCGGACGGTTCATAAAAAAATCGACTGACGTATTTATTTTAAGTCGAC
Organism: Triticum aestivum; assembly: GCF_018294505.1. Lineage (NCBI taxonomy): Eukaryota > Viridiplantae > Streptophyta > Magnoliopsida > Poales > Poaceae > Triticum > Triticum aestivum. Next base: position 368,585,634 of record NC_057798.1, on the reverse strand, counting down.
TATTATTTTGATAGGACCACATGTGGTGGTGTGCTGGAGCACCTGCATTTCCCAACCATCCCTGTGCTCATATATTACAAAATCATACAGAGTAGAATCAAGTTTTGTTTGCCATGCAATGTTGTAGAGCTATCATATGCCTCCCGTCATTTATTTTTCAGCCACCTGCTATCTGCTACTTTTACAATGCACTAGTTCTACACACACTTCACCCATACTCTCACTATTGTGTTTTTATGCAAGAGTATTTCAGACTCTGCCTTGACAGAAGCAGAAAAGAAAAGAGAGAAGTCGCTCCTGCTTGCTTCGCGAGCAGGCAAGATACATGTATGTGCTTTAAAGGTTGGATGTTCAACAGATGGAGACGGTAAACGTAGCTCTGGAGTTGATGATCTCGCTCGCCGTGAACAACCATCCTAGGTGCTTGCTTTAACTTCACAGTGTCATATGTGGTTGCATGTGGCATATGGTGTCTAGCTTGTATTCTAAAGGCCGAAGTCGATCTTTATTAAGATAAGGAAATATATTTTTTACATGAACCACCATCCCGGGAGCACGAGAAGACAAATAGCTAGTCAGGGCACTAGCCGAGCCAGTGACAAGCCCAATACAGACATGCATCACCGGGAAGCCAACTAAAAAGCCATGATGGTGGCGAAGTAGCCCGCCTCCCACCAGGCTCTCAGGTCCTAGATGATCGTGCTCACCACTCCAGCCGGATGCCTAGCTTGTATATCTTCCAATATGGTAAAATTGCATCTGCTTAGCTTACACATTATACCTTTGAATATGACATGCCTTCCTATTTTTGGTACATACTAGTACATCTGTCTATTAACAATGTTCTTACATCAAACTAATGTTCTTGTGTATCCTTCATCAATCACTTATGATGAGGTAGTCAGACCAGTGGACTACTGTGAGAAAATATCCTCATTTAAAGAATGCAGCGTCAGCCTCGCCACATGATTCTCAAGAAACAATAAGGCTAGATGAAGATAGTCAACGTAGCTCTGCAGTTGATTACCGCATTTCCCCCATGCCAGCATCGCAAGTGCTTGCTCTAACTTGGCAGCGTGATATGTGGTTGCATGTTGCATATGGTGTCTAGATTGTAGTTCTTCCAATATGGTTAAATTGCATGTGCTATTCTGCTTAGTTTATAAATTATACCTGTTAATAACATGCCTTCCTGTTTTTAGTACACAGTACATCTGTCTATTAAGCATGTCCTTACATAAAACTATAGTTTTTTTGTATCCCACATCAATCAATATGACGAGACACCTTTAGTATATGCAGTGTGATATTAGTTGCATCTTTCATATGATTTATAGCATGCGCTGCTGTAACATCCCAATTTTCAATTTGGATGTTATACATAGATCATCATATGCATATCATATTTATTCTTGCATTTGTTTGAGATCCTAGAAATCTTAAGCAACTCAAGGACCCAAGGAGAGAGTTGGAAGTTTCACAAAAATCATATTTGAATTTATTTCAAATTTGAAGAAAGGATCAATTTGATTTTATTATTTTCTCTTCAATTGTTTCCAATATTAAAAATAAATGAGAGAAGATAATATGACTTCTTCAAATTAAGAGAAATATTGGAGAAAGAATTTTAAAATCAAATTATGATTTTATTTGCATTTTATTTGCTATTTTATTTGAATTAGAAAAATATGCATTTTTGAAAATTGCATTCTTAGGCCAGAAAAATATTCACTTTGTTCTAAATATTTTATATAGACGGTGAAAATTATTTTTGGCATTTTTATAATTTTTCATATTTTATTAGGAATTTTTCTTCGCGCAAAAATTATTTTAAGAAAAGTTCCTTCGCCCGACTGGGCCAACGGCCTAGCCGAGCGGGCCGAAGCCCAGCCGCCTCGCTCCCGAGCGGGAGGAGTCCCGCCGCCGCCCTGCGCCGAGGTCTCGCGCCGCCGCCTTGCTCGCGCGCCGCCGTGGAGAGGTCGGACTCCCGGAGGAGTCCGACTCGA
>NC_057798.1:368560790-368583361 GCF_018294505.1 Triticum aestivum | reverse complement strand
TTTAAGCCGCCCGAGGCCGCCGCCTCCTCCTCGTCTCGTCGCAGCCGCCGAACCCCGCCGCCGAGCCCCACTGTCGCCGCCGCCACCACCTCGCCCCGCAGCCCCGCGTCGCCCCGTGCCGCTACCGACGCTATTGCTCGCCGTTGCCGTCATAGATCGGAGGCGCTGCCACCACCGACCGGTTCGCTCTGGTTAACCAGTAAAACCGATGCCCCGCCCCGGTTTTTTTAGTTAGTCGGTTCGTTTTTTTATTGGATCAGTTTCGTTCGGTTTATATAATTAGCGGACGTTCGTCCGTGTTTTTCGTCGGTTCAGTTCAGACAGCGAACGTTCGTTCGTTAGTCTTTTTCTTTTTAATTTATTTTCGGCCAGGGACTTATCCACGATTATTTTTTATCGTGATTTAGCCCCTGATCTTTAAACTTGCATAACTTTTTACTTGTTTATCCAAATTAGATGAAACCAGCGCCTAAATCTTCGTATCGTTATGTTCTTTCCAGTTAACCAACTTGAACATGATTTTGCTACTGTAAAAGTTTAGTTTAGTCCAGATTAGTAAATAATCTTATTTCGTTCGTATTTTGAGTTTCGTTGCTCCGTCTGAGTTGAATCTTTTTGCGAATCGTAGCTAAGCATATGTACCTACTGTTAAGATCTAATTCACATGTTAATAATGCTATTAGGTTTTGACTCTTGTTAGTCTAAGCCGTTTGCTTGTTTCGTGTTCGGTTTGGATCTTTTCTCGTTTTCTCTCGTGTTTCGTTTGAGTGATTGCTTATGTATGCTATTATTTGACTATGCTAGATTACCCGGAGTGTGAAGCTTGTTACTATGAATCTCTAGAATTTGCAGATCGTCAACAAGGCAAGTTACACTTTGATCATACTATTTTATATCCAGTTTTTACTATGCATTGGTATTGCCCCTCAAATACTTGCATTAGTAGGATTGGGAACTTGTGGTTTGGTTGTAGTGCTTGAGGTAGGAACATAATACCTTTTGATCACCCCGGGAATATACGTTATGCTTATTATTGCTTAGCCATGCTCGTAGATGGGGATTGGATCGTGATTCACACATGGAAGTTTGAGAGTTCTTTCAATCATGGATAGTAGTAAGGTGGCAACTTTAATATACATCTGGGTGGATTGGTTGAGGCACCTGGGGAACCCGGTGTTGTCTATTTTGGTAATCACGGGGTACCCGTGTGATTATCCTATGGAAGGCCACCCAGGCTCAAAGGGATCATAAGATTATTCATGCTAGAAACTTCCGTGTGCAGCCACAAGCCATTATGGGCTCTGGCATAGTTGAGTAAGTTGCATGAGCTCTTGAAGAGGTAGACTAGCAGATGTAGAGAGATGTAGGTGGTACTGTCTACCAGGAGTAGAGAGTTAATGCTGCAGAAAGGCTATGTCTTGATCATCTGATCATGGATGCGGTCGAGTCTTGTGGGGAAGAGTGTGCAAACCTCTGCAGAGTGTATAAACTAATCATGGTTAGCCGTGTCCCCGGTTATGAACTTCTTGAGTATCTAGTACTTGAATCTATTGATGTGATCTCATCACGTTACTTTAATTATTTGAATTGGGTTAATGATGATACTTTTAATTGGGATTTGAGTTGGGGTTACCTTCGCAAATAATGGGCAACTTGGGAGTAGTTAAATAAATTTATTCCTTTGTTGTAGGGAAAACTAGCTTTATGCAAAAACCATGAAACTTACAGCCTCCACCAGCCAAATATTGCATGTAGAAATAGTTCTTGCATTTCATTGCTTGACAGCATAACTATGCCAGCATATTCCATGTGCTGACCCGTTTCGGGCTGCAACGTCTTATGTTGCAGACTACTCGGATGATGAATAAGGTGCGATAGGTCGTTGTTTTGCACTCAGCTATGCCGTTGGAGTTGATGGACCCATTTACCTTCGAAGCTTCCGCAGTTATCTAGTTTAGATGGCCTTCAGCGGGGCCGTGCCGGCAAAATCCGAGACCCTGTGTGAAATAGAAAAATGGGGCCCTTTTTCACACAAAAAAACTAATGAGCAATTATAATGTACATATATCTCACAAAAAAAATTATAATGTATATAATACAATGTCATACAAGATAAAGAAGATGACACGAATTTGTATTATTGAAACACAAGGTAAAGAAGATGAATAAAATAAAATTGAATTTATACGGTAGCATATATCAATTGAGATCATGTGCCAATGTTTGGCAATTAGACGAACCGTCTAACTCACCTAATTTTTGGTCGTGTGATCTTTAACCGAGGAGGTAAGAACCAATCTCTAACGAAGTAACGATCCCTGCCAATAATTAATTAGAAAATTAGTAACTAAGAGTAGGAATCGAAGTTAATTGAAAAGAAGGACTCAGCTAAGCACCTAAGGGCATCTCCAATGCGAGCGCTAGCAACAAGACGCTAGGATTTAATTCCCAGCTAATTGGCAGTTACGTAGTTGAATCCTGGCATCGGGCGCAGAGTAGGCATAAAGGTAGGAGGCGGGCGCTAGGTACTTTTCCTCCACGAGCTGAGCCAAGCGCTGTTTCCAATCCGGCTATTTATCATCGGTGGTCAGCAACTTGCATTGGAATGGATAGCGCTTAGCGTTTTTTAATTTTTTAGCATTTGTTTTTCCGCTTAAGCATCTAGATCAGCGCCTCCCATTGTAGATTCCCTAAAGGCTAGAGTTGGTCACCGAACAATCTGACGAGACGATGTCGATGAGTCTGAAATTTGAGAAAGGAGGCGAGGAAGGCAACAACGGCACCAAGGCAGCGGTCTGAAGCTTAGTTGGCCTGAATCCGGATTCCTTTCAATCTAAGGACTAGGGAGCACAAGCCGAGGCACGACAGAGCCACCGAGGGACGAGGCGTTGAGGGCTCCAGGCATGGAGGACTCCAGGGCTCCAGGCGGCGAGCGGACGCATAGCCACGATCCCGATCCCTGACTCCCTATAGCGATCTAGTTTTTTTCTATAGATAATGTAGCGATCGACTGATCGAGTAGGAGTCCAGGATCGCTCTCAATGCCTCGTCGCTCTTGCTCGATGGCCGATGGGCCTAGTCGCTCGGCCCAGTAGGCAGTAGCGCTTAATTATTACTAGACCTATATAAAAAATATGGGCTCCCCAGAATTTTATGCCCTGTGCGGGCCGCACTTTCTGCACCACTGTGGGCCCGGCCCTGGCCTTCAGCCATGATATTTTGTGTAATTCATACTCTTTATGAGGACTCGATGTAATAAGTGTGTGATTGAAACTTTGTTATATTTCCTCGAGTACTGTGCGTGTCAGCATTACCGATCTAGGGATGACACTGATGCACATAGACTTGACCGTTTGAGGTCTGGTCGCTACAGCTGCTTCTAATTTGTTGAAATGCCATTTATGATGGGACACTTTTAACTTGGCAGAGTCATATTGGTTGTATCTTTCATGTGGTGTCTAGCTTGCATTGCTTCTTATTTGTTGAAATGACTTCTGCTTAGTCTACACAAACAGTTGTGAATATGCCATGCCATCCTTTTTTCGTACATATTCCATCCTGGTATCATGTGTTTGCCTTGCATCAAAGTAGTGATTGTTAGTATCATGCATATATGAGTTCTGAAGAGTGAATTTTATTGCTTTTTCTTGTCGGTTTTACTTGATAATTCAAAATCAATAAAGCGAAAGGAAGTTAGCAAGACATCGGATAAAGGTGCTCCTTCCAAACGGAGGGCCTCTACAGATTCTACTCCTCCACCCCCCCCTCAAGATGATTTGCAATACAACACATGCATAGCCACTCAACATAGCCGTGTTGATGACGAGCACGTCTCCCCTAGTGCACCATCATAGGTGCTCCCACTAACTTGGCACTGTTTATATGTGGTTGCATGTTATGTATGATGTCTGATACATCTCCAACGTATCTATAATTTATGAAGTATTCATGCCATGTTTACAATAGTTTTATATGATTTTGATATGATTTGATTAGAACTAACCCAGACTGACGCTGTTTTCAGCAGAAGTACCGTGGTGTTGTTTTTGTGCAGAAATAAAAGTTCTTGGAATGCGCTGAAAATCAACAGAGATTTTTTCTGGAAAATATAAAAAATACTAGAATGAAAAGTTACGGGAGGGGAGTCTTGTGGGCCCCACGAGGGTGGAGGGCGCAAAAAGTAACCTAGATCAGAAGATCCATAGCCGCAAGCCTCTCCGAAGCCACAGCAAGTAACCTCTCCTATAAATCACAAAACCTCCAGAAAGTAACCTAGATCGGAAGATCCACAGCCGCAAGCCTCTGTAGCCATGAGAAATCAATCTAGGCCCTCTATGGCACCCTGCCGGAGGGGGCCATCATCATCGCAGGCCATGGGGGAGGATCCAGGAGGGCCATCATCGCCATGGAGGCCAAGGACCAGAGGGAGAACCTCTCCCCATTCAGGGGGATACCATGAAGGAGGAAGCACAAGGGGGAGAACCTCTCCTCCTCTCTCTCTCGGTAGTGCTGGAGTGCCATCGGGAGGGGAATCATCACCATGGTGATCGTCTTCATCAACCTCACCATCATCATCACCATCCTCATCTCTTTTACGCGGTCCACTCTCCCGCACCCTGCTGTAATCCCTACTTGAACATGGTGCTTTATGCCACATATTATAATCCAATGATGAGTTGTCATCTTATGATGTTTTGAGTAGATATCCTTTGTCTTTGGGTCGAGTGATGATCTAGATTGGTATGAGTTGTATGTTTTATTTTCGTGCTGTCCTGTTGTGCCCTCCGTGTCATGCAAGCGTGAGGGACTCCCGCTATAGGGTGTTGCATTACATTCATGATTCGCTTATAGTGGGTTGCTTGAGTGACAGAAGCATAAACCCGAGTAAGGGGGTTGTTGTGTATGGGATAAAGGGGACTTGATATGTTAATGCTATGGTTCCGTTAAGTTTTATGTGATTGAAGTTTTTAAGTTTTGGGTGAGATATCGGTATGTGGAGAATGAGGAGTGGAAAGACCCTAAGCTTGGGGATGACCAAGGCACCCCAAAGTAATATTCAAGGAATACTCAAGCGCCTAAGCTTAGGGATGCCCCGGAAGGCAATGCCCTCTTTCATCTTCAAAACTATCGGTATACTTTACTCGGAGCTATATTTTTATTCATCACATGATATGTGTTTTGCTTGGAGCGTATTTTCAACTTTACTTGCTGTTTGAATAAAATCATTGGATCTGAAATCTTGAATGAAAAAGAATCCTCCCATGGCTCGTTAATTATTGGACTACTCAGTGTTCTTCACTTATATCTTTTGGAGTAGTTTGTCATCTACTCACGTGCTTCACGTATATCCTATGAGTAAATGTTTGATTGAACTGAATATCATAAATCTGAATAACTATTCTGCACACCACTTCCGCACTGCACACTGAACGCAAGTGCACGTCATTCTTTGAACCAAGTGTGCTGCAGTACTCACACGAGCGAACTTCTTGTCGGAAAAACTGCACGCATTATTTTTTCGGTACTGTTTTCGCTCTAGATTTTTGACTGTTTATCGGAATGAGGCATGTAATATACCGTTGAAAAGCTATGGATTAGGCGCGACTTCGACATGTTTAACACTTTCCGAGATTCCACACGGTTTAAGAGCAATTTTGAAAATGGTGTGGCCCATGACGAGTGGCAGCGAGCGTTTTCTCGTGATTTCTTCTAAACCGCTCATGGGGATGAAGCAAACAATACGTTGTTGGATAGATATCATCGAGGTGCATCTTTTTCATATATAAATGTTTCTCTAATTCCTTACGGTTTAAGAGCAGTTTTAAATTTACTAAATCGCGAAATTCTGTTTTTCTAGTTTTTTCAAATTTTTAGTACTATTTTCGCTCCAGTTTTTGAACCGTTTGTCAAAATGAGGCGTGTGATACGCCGTTGGAAAGCTACAAACGAGGCGCAACTTTCATGTGTTGAAATAGCTTTGAGATTCCTTACGGTTTTAAGTTAATTTTGAAAATCGTGCGGTGGATGACGAGTGGCAGCGGTCATTTTTCACAACATTTTTGCAAACCGCTGGTCGGAATGATTCAAACGATACGCCGTTGGAAAGATATCGACGAGACACAACTTTTTCATGTAGAACACTCTCTCTAATTCTTTACGGTTTAAGAGGAATTTCAAATTTACCGAAATGCGGACACTCTGTTTTTCATGACACCCAAATCGACGTGGGTACTTCATCCGACTGAAAACCGCACTGCATCGGTCGAAAAACCGCACTGCATCAAACGGCTAAGAGAACTGCATGGTTTCTTTTATTCAAAGTATTTTTTTCAAGGACGAGAAAATAGAGTGCACTTCACATCGGGTGTAAATGAACCACAACACTATCAAGAAGTGAACCGCATTACTTTTTTTCGCTTTCGTAACAATTTTTTGTGCACTTACGGGATGAACAACATCACACGGTCGACTACACTGCTTCAGAATGAAAACCGCACTGCATCGGACGGGCAAGCGAGCTGCATAATTTCTTTTGTCGGACGTTTTTTTTTCATACGAGTTTTTGTTGTCTTTTTTTTAATTTTTTATGAACAAGAGTGGACCGCGTAGACGAGGGCAAGTGAACCTCGACATGTATCGAAGTGGACCGCATTACTATTTTTTTCACTAACCTTTTCGCACTTCATGTTGGGCGCGAGTGAAAAACAGCACTCTCTAAAGTGAGCCACACTCGAGGACCAAATGCACTGCAAGGGTTTACGTAGTCGACTGAATTTTAAGACACACGAAAGAAAATGCACTTCATACAAAGGGTTAATGAGCTGCTACAAAATTCTACTTTTTTTCTTTTCCGAGGCGACCCCCTGCCCTGCAAGCAAGAAAACAGTGGATCGCGATAGAACCTCATCTGCACTGGAACCGCACGACAGATGCTCATCCATAAAATAACTTTTCTCAAACATGATACTGCCGTTATGTACTGCTATAGTGAGCTGCCAAACTGCATCAGGGGCACCGCACTGATCACCCAGGAGCGCAGTACAATTTTTGTTTGTCTTTTTTGATGTTTCTTCATTTCCTGCAAAAAAAAATTGGCAGACTGAATAGCAAACTATTGTGTTCTTAATTTTCCCTATCAAAAAGCTAAAAGGTGAACTATAACAACAGACAAACAAAGTCAAGTTTGAGCTTTTCTCAGATAACATACTGCACTGCATTGGGGCTCGTCGTGGACAGCACATCGCCCCGATGGACTGCATCCTTAGCTGGACGATGAAGAATTTTGCTCCTCGGCAAAGAGGAGCTCGTCTTTGCGGTCGAACCAAGCGAAGTGCAGTGGATAGGAAGCCCAGCCACAGCCAAGGACAGACGAACTGCAAGGCCAGCTGGATCTCGCCGGGAGGACCTTTGCCGAGGTGATGCACTGTGGAGAGCCACACATTACCGAAGAGGAGGGGAACGAGCCCCAGGTCTACGCCTTGGCCACGTTGCTGCACGAGGTGGCCTCCTGATGTTGTCGGGGGTGGACGAGCGCACCAAGCCCCGTGCTCCTACCCCGGAAATCCACGCTGAAGCATGTGAGCAGGGGCACACGGCCCACGACTTGCCGCCGGCGTGGGGTTAGTTGAGGAGGAGCTGCACCGGGGCGCTGCTGTGCCCAGATCATGGGGGGAGGTGGCGGATCCACGGGGAGCAGGTCAGCCCGATTCCAGTGCGGGGGGAGGTCGCAACGGATCCGGACTCGACGAACAGCAGGAGGTTGATGGCCAGGCCAGATAGGAGGAAGGGGGAGCTCACGCTGTTTGTCGGAGGGGATAGCCTGTGGACGCCGCCGCTGGACGCCGAGGGTAGCAGCAGCGGGGCCGGTTGTGGCGGCCGCGAAATGCAGGCCGGATCCATGGATGAAGGAGGTTGGGGAGGCCGGTGCATATCCCCTGCAGAACCGGGGTAGCGGCGACTGTCGGCTTGTCGGACGCGGCGGGCAAACAAGATCCCATCTAGCGGCAGGTCAGGGGAGGCTGGCTTGGAGGTGGCATCGCCGCCTGCGCACGACGCCGTGGGTGGCGGAGGGGAGCCGCGCCGTGGCTGGGGAGGAGGCTGGAGGGGAGGTGGGGAGGGGGCGGCGCCAGGGGAAGAAGGCTGGAGGGGGGCGGCGCCAGGGGAGGAGGCTAGATGTGGGCTGGCGCCGGGGGTGGAGGATGGAGGGGGGCAGCACCGGGGGAGGGGATGAAGGTGGTTGGTCGTGGGGAATTGGGGGAGGCGTCGGTGGGGCGGTGTTTTTCTTTTTTTTCTGTTTTGTGTCGCTCAGGTCGGGTGTCAGCAGAATAAGACGTTTCGGTGTGCACAATAACACTCTTAAGGATGTTATTAGAATAGACCCACCCTATATATACACACATATATATATATATGTTTCATATGCTTATAACATGGGGAGTAATGACTTCACACATAATAAGTATAGATAGTAACTTATTGAAAGTTAGCAAATGCGGTCACTTAAACAATTCATGAAAGAATATTAAAAGAAGAGAGATTTCACATATAAATATACTATATTGGACATCTTTTGTAATTGTGAGCACATTAAAATATGACATGCTAAAAGATTGATGTTGGACAAGGAAGACAACTTATTGGGTTATGTTTTCCTATATCCGAAACGTTATATTGTCTTGGATCATCCAACTGTTGAGATTGCCTTTCCCTCTCATGCTAGCCAAATTCTTTGCACCAAGTAGAGATACTACTTGTGCTTCCAAACATTCCTTAACCCAATTTTGCCATGAGAGTCCACCATACCTACCAAGTAAGATCCTTCAAGTAAGTTGTCATTGGTGCATGCAATTAAAATTGCTCCTTAAATATGTATGATCTATTAGTGCGAAGAAAATAAGCTTTATACAAACTTGTGATAGGGAAGAAATAAAAGCGACGGACTGCATAATAAAGGTCTTTATCACAAGCAGCAATATAAAGTGACGTTTTTTTGCATTAAAATTTTGTGCATCCAACCATAAAAGCGCATGGCAACCTCTGCTTCCTCTGCGAAGGACCTATCTTTTACTTTTATCTCCTAACCTTATACAAGAGTCATGGTGATCATCACCTTACCCTTTTTACACTTTTTCCTTTGGCAAGCGCTTTGTGTTGGAGCGATCCGGATATATATATCCACTTGGATGTAGGTTTTCATAAAGAATTATTATTGACATTACCCCTGAGGTAAAAGGTTGGGAGGCGAAACTATAAGCCCCTATCTTTCTTTGTGTCCGATTAAAACTCTGAACCGATAAATATCACATGAGTGTTAGCAATTGTGAAATACTAATTGATAGTTGAGTATGTGGACTTTGCTGAATCAAAGCTCTTACATAGACCCTTCCCGAAATTAAGATGAATTGCAATTGTTTGATGACTAAGAGCACGGTTTGTTAGTTTTCAAGAAAGTTCATGATCTAAACTTTAACATGTGAATAACTTGTTACTTGATCATGAGAAGTTTTATGAGTTGAGCTACTGTTATGATATATAATGATGCTAGAAAAAGTGATTGAAACTATCATTGATCAAACTTAAGCACTTGCTAGAATTCACACTTCATAAATTATTTCTTTTATCATTTACCTACTCGGGGACGAGCAGGAATTAAGCTTGGGGATGCTGATACGTCTCGATGTATATATAATTTGTGAAGTATTCATGCCATGTTTACAATAGTTTTATATGATTTTGGTATGATTTGATTAGAACTAACCCGGACTGACGTTGTTTTCAGCAGAACTACCGTGGTGTTGTTTTTGTGCAGAAATAAAAGTTCTCAGAATGCGCTGAAAATCAATGGAGATTTTTTCTGGAAAATATAAAAAATACTGGAACAAAAAGTTACCGGAGGGGAGTCTTGTGGGCCCCATGATGGTGGAGGGCGCCCCTTGCCTCGTGGACTCCTCGTGGCCCCCCTTGACTTGTTCTCGATGCCAACCTCTCCTATAAATCACCAAACCTCTAGAAAATAACTTATATCGGAACTTCCGCCACTGCAAGCCTCTATAGCCACGAGAAATCAATCTAGGCCCTCTCTGGCAACCTGCCGGAGGGGGTCATCATCATCGGAGGCCATGGGGGGTGATCCCGGAGGGGCCATCATTGCCATGGAGGCCAATGGCCAGAGGGAGAACCTCTCCCCATTCAGGGGGGAGACCATGGAGGAGGAAGCACAAGGGGGAGAACCTCTCCTCCTCTCTCTCGGTGGCGCCGGTGTGCCATCGGGAGGGGAATCATCGCAACGGTGATCGTCTTCATCAACATCACCATCCTGATCTCTTTTACGCGGTCCACTCTCCCGCCCCCCGCTGTAATCCCTACTTTAACATGGTGCTTTATGCCACATATTATGATCCAATGATGTGTTGCCATCCTATGATGTTTTGAGTAGATATCCTTTGTCTTTGGGGTCGAGTGATGATCTAGATTGGTATGAGTTGTATGTTTTATTTTGGTGCCGTCCTATTGTGCCCTCCGTGTCGCGCAAGCGTGAGGGATTCCCGTTGTAGGGTATTGCAATATGTTCATGATTCGCTTATAGTGGGTTGCTTGAGTGACAAAAGTATAAACCCGAGTAAGGGGGTTGTTGCATATGGGATAAAGGGGACTTGATATGTTAATGATATGGTTGGGTTTTACCTTAATGATCTTTAGTAGTTGTGGATGCTTGCTAGAGTTCCAATCATAAGTGCAAATGATCCAAGAAGAGAAAGTATGTTAGCTTATGCATCTCCCTCATATAAATTGCAATAGTGATTACAGGTCTTGTCAACAATTGCCTAGGACAATTCCACACACCGACCCATCATTATTCCGCACTCGCTATTTATAATACTTAAGTAATATATTCTAACTCTATGATAACAGCACCTACTTTTATATTTTAGCTCTCCGATACCATGCAAAGTTATCCTCTTCATACCCACAACGTAGTTTTATTTCTCGTTTCTAGTTGGAAGCAAAAGTTCTGTGTACGTAGAGTCGTATCAGTGGCAGATAGGACTTGAGAGAATATTGATCTTGCCTTTAGCTCCTTGTGGGTTCGACACTCCATACTTATCACTTCCACCTTTGGAAATTGCTACGATGATTCCTTGCACTTGGGGATTATCAAGCTCTTTTCTGGCGCCGTTGCCGGGGAGCAATAGCGTGGGGTTGATATTTTCGTGTATGCTTGTTTGCTTTCTTCACTATGTTTTTTTTGTTTTCCCTTTTTGTTTTGTTTACTTGTGATGAAACATACAAAAAAATTAAAAGAATGAAAATACAAAAATATTCACTTGCCTCATATACCTAAAAAGTTTTTCAAAAAGAGAAGTGATTGGAAAGTTATGCATTGGAGAAGTGAGGGTCGACCTTGAACACCTGTGTTCATGCTCATGGAAACAATCTAAAAAATTTCATGGAAGTTTCTCTGAAAATAACTATCCCCTTGCATATATCCATTGTTTATAAAAATAATGTGCCTTTGGTTTTAGGATGATTAGATTGGTTGTTACTATGTGCAGTACAAAAACATAAACTTTGGCTATACTGCGTGAATTTACATTTTTTACTAGAAAGTCAAATTGGTCTGAAACTTTTTGCACATTAATTCTGTATAGTTTATTTAAATTGACATATTGTTTTAGAAGTTTTGGAGTTACAGAAGTTTATGAACTTTCCAGATTACTACAGAATGTCCTGTTTTTGACAGATTCTGTTTTCTATGTGTTGTTCGCTTATTTTGATGAATCTATGGGTAGTATCGGGGTATGAACCATGGTGAAGTTGGAATACAGTAGATATAGTGCTAAGATGAAATTGTAATGAGTTTGCAACAGTACCTAAAGGTAGTGATTTGCTTTATTATACTGACGGATCTCACAATTTTTTTTGTTAAGTTTTGTGTGAATGAAGTGTTCGAAGAACGAGGAGTTACCGATGTGAGAAGAATAAATATAGGCAAGAGTTCAAGCTTGGGGATGCCCAAGGCACCCCAAGTAAATATTTCAAGGATACTCAAGCATCTAAGCTTGGGGATGCCCCGGTTGGCATCCCATCTTTCCTCCTCAACAATTATCGGTATACCTCGGTTTTTGTTTTGTTCACATGATTTGTGTCCTTTTGAGTTTTTCTTTTTCTTTAAGAACCATGCTAGTATGAGATAGCCCTTCGTTGATTTATAGAATGCTTCATGTGCTTCACGTATATCTTTTGAGTATGATCTTATAGAATGCTCTTTGTGCTTCACTTAAATCTTTTGAGTATGGTTTTATGGAATGCTTCGTGTGCTTCACTTATATATTGTGAGCTTGGATATTGGTTAGTCTGTATTAATTGTAGAATTCTCCATGAACTTCACTTATATCTTTTGGAGTATGAATAAGACTATCATCAAAAGTGGGTTTGGAAGAGTGTCAACTTTAGGAAGTAATGATCCCACTATTTTGGAGGGTGTTGAATCTTAGTGTGATATTCATGAAAGTGGATTTGGAAGAGTGTCAACTTTAGTTAGTAATGATTCCACTATTTTGAAAGAGGTTCCAATTGATTATGAGAATGAAGTTGATATCTATGATGCTTATTGTGATGACATGTATGCTATAAAGGAATATGTTAACCATGAAACTTGTCATCATGCTTTTAATTTTCAATTGGAGTATGCCTCACATGATAGTTATTTTGTTGAGTTTACTCCCACTATTCCTAATAAGAAGATTTTTTCTCATTCGAAGAGTAGTAAAATTTATATGCTTGTAGATCATGAAAAGAATGCTTTATGTGATGGTTATACTGTTGAATTCATACATGATGCTACTGAAAGTTATTATGAGGGAGGAATATATGCTTGTAGGAGTTACAATAATATCAAGTTTCCTCTCTATGTGCTTGAAGTTTTGAAGTTATACTTGTTTTGCCTTCCTATGATAGTTAATTCTTCTTCCTATAAATTATGTGCTCACAAAATCCCTAGGCATAGGAAGCGGGTTAGATTTAAATGTGCTAGTCATATTCTTCATGATGCTCTCTTTATGTTTCAATTCTTATCTTTTATGTGAGCATCACTAAAATCATCATGCCTAGCTAAAAGGCATTAAAGAAAAGCGCTTGTTGGGAGACAACCCAATATTTACCCTTACTGTTTTTGTGTGTTCACATGATTAATCTACTGTAGTAATCATGTTTTATAGCTTTTGTTTCAATAAAGTGCCAAGTAAGACCTTTGGGAAGACTTGGGTTAATGTGATCTTACTATAAAAAAACAGAAAACTTTGCACTCATGAGATTAGTTGCCATTTTTTACAGAGGAGTCATTTTGTGTTGATTCGTTTCGCAGAAGATTAACATAAAAATTCCTCATGTCCACCAATTTATTTCATAGTTTTTGGAGTAGCAGAAGTATGGTTTTTGTTCAGATCATTACAGACTGTTCTGTTTCTGACAGATTCTGTTTTCATTGCATAGTTTGCTTGTTTTCTAGTTTCTATGGCTTATATTTCTCAATATAAATTGTAGAAATGATATGGTACAGTAGGCATTGTGTGAGAACAATATTAATCTTGTCTTTGACAGTACCAAAAGTGAATGGTTTACTCTTTATCATACTAACGCATCTCACAAAGTTCCGTTATGTTTTGTGTGATTGAAGTTTTCAAGTTTTGGGTGAGATATCGATATGAGGAGAATAACGAGTGGAAAGACCCTAAGCTTGGGGATGGCCAAGGCACCCCAAGGTAATATTCAAAGAAGACTCAAGCGCCTAAGTTTGGGGATGCCCCGGAAGGCATCCCCTCTTTCCTCTTCAAAACTATTGGTATACCTTACTCGGAGCTATATTTTTATTCGTCACATGATATGTGTTTTGCTTGGAGAGTATTTTCAATTTTACTTGTTGTTTGAATAAAATCATTGGATCTGAAATCTTGAATGAAAAAGAATCCTCCCATGGCTAGTTAATTATTGGACTACTCAGTGTTCTTCACTTATATCTTTTGGAGTACACTACAAAAAAATACACTTCTGTGATGATACGTGTTTGTCACAGTAGGTCGCATTTTCTGTCATGCATGTACATCCATGAAGATTTTATGACAGAATCAAGATAGTCATACCTGTGCTGTCGTAGAAGTGTTCCATGACATTACCACAATTATCATCACGGAAGGTCGGGTTTTGGATCCGATAACCCGTTAACAGCCCCGACCAATGGGGATTTCCCACGTGTAAAATCATCATTGGCTGGAGGAAACACTTGTCGGCTCACCGTTGGGACAGATGTCGTCCGCTCATTGGACCGAAGGCGCCTATGATACGGCGACACGTGGCACGGCCCAACAGAGGCCCATTCCTGTGAAAAGGCCGGCCCGTTTGACTTGGTCAAAAGGTGGCGGGCCGGCCCACAGAAAGCCTGTTAACGGCCTGTTCACATATAGCCCATTTACAGCCCGCTAACCCAGGGCCCGTTACGCCCTATCCGAATTAGGCCTAGGAGCGTCATCTGGGCCGTCCAATATGATTCAGCCCGTTTTAACTTCTGGCCCATGTGTGGCCCATGACTTGTTTCGGCCCATATGAGGACCTTTGTAACTCTTGGCCCATTAACGACCCGTGGTGAAACTGGCCCGTAATGAACAGTGTATCACTTTATACACATTAACAACCCGTTATTCCATTGCACTGTTTCCAGCCCAAGTTATCTTTCGGCCTTCTCAGGGCCCATTGATTCTTGGGCTCATTTGCAGCATTCAGTTACATATGGCCCATTACTGTCATTTTCTGCTTGTGGGCCAAATTCAGCCCGTCGTTACAATCGGCCCGTTTGCGGACCGTTAATACGTTGGGCCGTTTTCATGTAAAAAAACCGTTGGGCTGTTTTCATAAAGTTATCAAATACGGCCTATTAACGGCCCGTTATGGTGCATGAATAGTACGACCCATGATTGGCAAAATGATGATACGCCTCGTAGAAGGCCCATGGATCCTACGGCCCGTATGAGGCCGATGGATAGTACGGCCCATAGAAGGCCCATGGATCGTACGACCCGTAGAAAGCCCATGGACCCTACGGCCCGTAGAAGGCCCATGGACCCTAAGTCCCGTATAGAAGGCTGACGGATCCTACGGCCCGTATAAAAGGCCAATGGATCCTACGGCCGGACGAAGGCCCATGGATCATACAGCCTGTAGGAGGCCCATGGTTACAATAGTCCGTGTGTTGCCATGATTATGTTGGCCTAGTTACCAAAAATAGGCTATTGTGGCCACTAGAAAAAAACAGAAAAATAACTGCAGTGACTACTTGCAAACAACTAAACCAGACAATAAGGAAATAAATAAGCAATCAATTAACGCTAGCCTATTACTGCTATTACACATATTACATCAACTGGGCATCAAAGTTCACCACCAGTGCAAATATAGGGAACAAAGCAGCACATTACATACACTGGCCGTCAAAATTGGCCACCAGTGCAAATAAACATGGCAGCAAAACAAGAGCATAACTGAAACAACTTTAGAAGAGCTCAAGAAACGTTATCCTGGGTATCCAGCATGCTGGCAATAAGCTTAGCAAGCTGATTAGCTTTGTCTTGTTTGGCGCTAAAATCCTCCAACGCTTGCTGTTGCACCAGAAAGTATGCATCTGAATGCTCCAGGGACTTCCGCAGTCCTTCCGCTTCTTGTCGCAGCACAGCTGATCGATGTCTTTCATCTTGTAGTTGAGACTCAAGAAACCAAACTGATTCAGATAGTGGGTTTGAATAGCATGTGCAAGCGGTAGTGGCGAGTAACTCGAACACTAAACCAATACAGGACTTTGGGGTTGTCTTGCTGTCTTCAAGATAGTCTTCCTTAGCTTTTTATCAACTTTGTTGGAGACCAACAAGGATGTGTCACTATCCTGAACCTTATCTGCATTTCTTCCTTTACCATTGCTTAATAAGGCACTCTTCCCCAATATTCTGTCAGCATTCTAAAAGAAGAAACAAGCAGACACATAACAAGTTTAGCATGTACTAGTATATGAAACTCATTTCGGTGAACCCGTCCATTAGTAAGGTGGATAGGATTAAACTACCAAGTCTTTTATTGACACATACTAGTACATAATAAAAGCATCAAACAAACATATATCTATGTCCTATGGTCACTGCATTGTCTTGCCAAATCAAAATAGAGACACGGTTCAAATCATATTAGTTCAAGACAAAGCAACAGTGAAAGAATACAAAGCGTGGGAAACTACATGGCACAACAAGATTTCAGATGGGTACCACGGGTCTACATGTACAACAACACTATTGGCTCTGTTGTGATGCTAGTAATGTGCATGATATGAAAGTCAACTGTATACACAATTGAAATTGAAATCAATAGAGCTATTGATAAGAGCAAACTTATTAAAGGAACATGCGTGAACATTCCTGCTGTGCCATTGGAGTTTAGATTGGATCCTTCAATTTAAAATAAGTTTGTATGAGTAAATACAGTGATACAAGAGCAAAGCAATCATAGTTAAAAAGGCGCGCCTAAGCGAGCGCTTAAGCGCGCCTAGGCTCTAGGCGTTGGCAAAACGCATTGCACATAACTACGCATAATCTGTGCATAACTGCGCATAAGCATGCGCTTTGGTCAGTAAAGCGCAAGGCGGTGCCAAAATGCACAATTAACGCCTAGCGCTTTTTTGAACTATGATAGCAATGGAATCTTAAATTAGAACAGTTGTTCTTCAGATTTAGGCACTTGTTCTACATGAATAGAGTACAGTAAGACACAAGAATATAATACTTAAAAATAGAAAATGAGCTCATAGACCTTACCACATTCTTGGTTCGGGACTAGTACAGAACAAGGCATTCCCAGTCATCGTCCAGTAAATGTGTCTCAGGAGAACGTAAGGGAATTTGATGAGTTTCTTTGCCGGTGAAGTACGTTTTCTTCAGGTAATTCCGATACTGCCACCAAGCATTCTTAAAGATAGCAGAGGTATTAGCACACGTTACCTCATCTCGAGTTTCCAAATCGATACTTCTCTATAAAGAAAAATGGGAAAATTTGTTGTATTATAACCATCATGGAGGTAGGATGTATGGGACGAAGCAAAGTAATTGCCATGAATAACATTACTTACACATAACTCCTGGACAAACACCTGCAACTGGCATTTTCCTTCATCTTCAGTATAATATTTCCAAGATGGGAAGATACACACATACGATTTAACAACATCAAATGCGATAGATGCTAAACTACGACTAGCTGGTTGTGCTTCCTCCACGGGAATAGGCGTACTAACTGGTGATGTTGGGGTTGGCCGTGATAGTACTGGCCCTTTGGGCACTGGAGCTGCCTTACTAACTGCTCTTGTTTGGGAGCTCTGTGGTGGAGATGGTGTTGTGTCAACAGGAACTAGGTTACTATCGCCTGGGGTTGGGGTTAGATTGGGTGAAGCTGGTTCTCTGTCCATCGCAGTAGGGGTACAATCTGCGAGAGTTTGGGTTATGTGTGGTAGGGATGGTTCTTGGGCATGTACAACCGGGGTGCTATCTCCACCAAGAGGTAGCACTGTTTTATTTGAAGACCGTGTTTTTACTCCGCTAGATATTGGTATCACCCGCTCCAATTCAAATGGCTGATAAACAGGAAACATAGTTGAATGTACAGACATTGTATGAGAGATAGATGCAATAGATAGTGTGGAAAAAAGAGGGCATGAAATAGTTGACATGTATATTGTTTAACTAAAACGGATAGCATGGCATAATTTCACATATATGATGTCTATCTGAACTGGATAGCATAGCATAACATAATTCAAAGATATGATGAATAACTAAACATGACCGCATGACATAATTCACCTACATGTTATCTAAGTAATCAGGATCACATCATTTAATTCACATATGTGATTTATATGCTAAATAGAGGGCATTCGATATGATGTCTGAACTAAGAACATGGTGTTGAATATTGTGTATATGATGTCTAAACTATGCAATGCAAGACACCGTTGCATGATATGAGTAGTATAACCGTGCCAAGTTAGAGCATACACCTCAGTGGGGGAATAGGACTGGTCATCTGTCTCTGAATCCATCTCTGAGGATCTATCGGGACCCAACAAGAGATCTGCTTTGACAGGTAGCACTATCTGCTCTGAAGGCCTTGTTTTCACTCCAGATTTTTCCATCTCCCACCCAAATGGCTGATTCACAGGAAGAGTAGTATAATGTACAAACATTGTCAACAAATGGAAATGTAATGAAGAAAAGGATGGGCAAGATATCATTCAAATATATGATTCTTGGTTAAACAGGATGGCATTGCACATTTCACATATATTATGGCTGGCTAAAAGACATGAGACTGCATAATTCCCATATATGATATAGAAACTAAATAGGTCGCATTACAGAACATGTCTAAACTAAGTAGATGACATATATGATGTTAAAAGTAGGCACTGCAAGGCAACATATGCATGATATGACTAACATCATCATGCCAAGGTAGGGCAAACACCTTGGGGGGTAAATAGGAGTGGTCAGCGGCGTCTGAATCCGCCTCAGAACAGATATCTTCCTCTGGATTACAATCTGGAGAGGGGTGGGGAGGGTTTGCCATTGAACCCACCATGGAGCGATGTCTGCATGACATTGTATTGCCGCGCAAAACTCTTCTCTTTTTCTCTGCATGTTCAGCATGATTGTGTACAATATCTGACATGCATACGAAAAAAACATGGTGATATCATGTAAGGAGAGCATGTAGAAATTTAGAGTGATGGTAACAACTAGTGGATCGACATTTTTCCGTTGAACCAAAATAGCCCAAATGGATTGACGTGAATGTATAATAATAAGTGATGCAACAATTGTACAACCTCTTTGCCGTAGCCGTGTCGACCTCAACATCATTGGGTTGGTCGCTGAAGCTGTTAAGGCAGAGGTGGCTGTCGGAGGTGTGGAGGAAGATCTGAGGAATCTATAGACGGCGTCCAGGGCACTGCTCTGTTGTGATGGACCGTTCTGTCGTTGGAGCAACTCCAGTGAGCCGTAAGACGTCAAGGCTGAAGCAGCACAAGACAGACATCGTCAATCTCAAATGGGATTCTAATAGCATCTCCAATAGATGATGTAAAATGGATGTAAAATTAACATCACTAAAAACCACATGACTACAATAGATGAGGTAAAAACTATTGACTCTGAACTTAACTGTCGAAACTGAAATTTACTGTGGAATCTGAATGCTACTGTCAAAACTGAACGCAATGGTATCAGAGAGGCACTTGACATGTAGTTTAGGGAGGGCCTGCAGTTCATCTTCAACCTGCACCCCCCTGAGCCGCCAGCCACCACTGACCGAACCGCCGGCCCCAGCGCCACCTCGCCGCCCCGAAACAACTCGCCACCGCCGCCCCGGCCAGCCCTCTAGGCCCCCCGCCTCCCCACCCTGAACCCTAAGATAGATAGTGGGGTACCTCTCCGGCGAGCCCCCGTCCCCGCTGCGGGTGGTTCTTCCTTAGCTCCGGTGAGCACCCCCAACCCCTGAAAATTGACTGACCCAAAAGTCGATTCAGTCGACTGAAGTGTGGCTTAATCGGAGCAGAGCAGCAGCACGAGCGAGGAGGAGAGCAGCAGCAGCAGCTGGGCGAGCGAGCGATCGAGCGAGAGCCGGAGTAGCAGCAGCAGCGCGAGCGAGCGCGCGAGAGCCGAAGCAGCAGCAGCAGATCTGGCTGGTATGGACGCTGATGTCGAAGGGGCCTCGCACTGGGTGAGAGCCGCCATGGAGATGTCGCCCACGGTGCCGGCTTCAAGGTAGCTGCTCCATGGGGGTGCGGGATGGAGCACCGTCGGTGCCGGGAGGTCGAGTTAAGGAGAAGGTGCGATGCGACGAGTGTACAACCTCTTTGGTGGTGCCGAGTAGGCCTCGGATTCGTCCAAGGAGTCGGTGAGGATGCTGCGGTTCCGGTGGAGCAGGTTAAGGCGGCGCTGTGGGGATGGAGCAGCCACGATAGACGAGGCGATCATCGGAGCAGCTCCTTGGAGGTGCAGGATGGGGCGGCTGAACCGGCGGGACGGTGAGATGGACGACGAATCCTCATCCGAGGAGGTGGACGAGGGACGTCGAGCTATTTCGGTGGATGACGTCGTCGTGGAAGAGGCTCCGGCTGGGCAGCGGTGATGTGGCGGACGAAGGAGGGTGGGGTTTCGCGGCTGGAGCGGAGAGGTTATGGCGGCCTGGGATTTCGAATGGTGAAAAGGGGGCAATGGGAGGGGGTGAAGCATGACTTAGGGACGCGCTTGTCCAAAATGTAGGGTGTGTTACAAAAGTACCCCCCACCGGTTTGAACTAGCGGCCCTTTCGGCTCAGGGTTAGAAGGGGGATTTCGCGTGTCGAGATTTGGCAGCTGGAGGGAGTTTTCACGCGCATTGTAATTTCGGGATAGCAAGGAGCGGGTTGTGAAGGCGCTAGTTTTGGAAGCATGATATCTGAATTTTCGGGATATAACAAGACATGGGTTGAATTTTAGGGACAAGCCTAACGTGTAGTAATATTGTACTTGTACGTACCAAATCAATTCGCACTTCCCTCAGCCAAAAAGAAAACGAAAAAATAAAACTATTCACACCACACAAAGAGAGAGTCTTGCCCCGTTTTACTATACAAATGCTATTCAAAGCTACTCCCTCCTTCCATCTATATAGGGCCTAATGCGTTTTTTGATGCTAACTTTAACCAAATATTAGAGCAATGAAATATGACATGCAACTTACACAAAGCACACTGTTAAATTCGTCTGTGAAAGGTTCTTTCAATGATATAATTTTCACATTGTGCATGTCATGTACTATTAAGCTTGTTGATAGTCAAAGGCGGTCTTAAAAATCTCATTACGCCATATATAGATGGAAGGAGGGAGTATGAATCCATGTTATGTCCGATTAAATTTTTTCGCTTGCTGTATAATGCATGTAACCTACTCATACCAACATTTTAGTGCATTCCAAATGTCTATACTACCGCTGCAATTCGAACTAAATTTGAATTCGTTTCTCTATTTCAATAAGAATCTACAATCATGACTGTTGCCAACTTCAACCATCATAGTTTCCTTGCTATCCGCCAGATATAAATCGGACGGCCTATAATGCAGGATGGAAGGCACACCATCATCAACAACTCCATTTTTTTATAAGAGTAGAGATAAAATATATTAAATGTAGTATAACATGTTCATAACCACACCATGTGTATCACCGTTATATATATTCACACATGTGTCGGTTTAAAACACTATGATAAATTCTTCAAATATCCGAAATCACTTTTTATAGTGAAGTATATATGATCTCTTTTCGTCTTTTACACCCACACAACCCTCTTATCTTTGTAGCTAGCGCTAACTTTCTCTTGTGCATGAACACGCCCGCATCCCTCTCACCCTTCCTCAGCATTCTCTAGCTCCATCGCGCAAATTCGTCTTTTCACTTTAGGTCGTTCACCCACGGTGTGTGTAGGCCCCCCAGCTCCTTCTTTACGGCACACGTCGATCGATATGCCTCTCTAGCCAGGTGTGCCTAGCACAAAAACAAGCTTCCCCTCTTCTCTTGTCACCGTTCATGCCTCACTCCCACAACTCTTTTCATCGTTCTCGTACTCACACACTCCTTCCCCTCGATATAGTATGCCTCTCGTACCACCTCCTACATGCATCCATCTCTCTCTATCCTTCTCCTCGTGCCTCATTTGCTTCTAACACACACATGCATGTATACCGATCGATCTCCCAACATATACCTTGATCGACTTTAACTACCCCCCCGTCGATCGGCGTACACAAGTTATGTCTCTCCTTTCTCTAACAAAGGGCGATTGATCTTCCTATGTAGTTACGTCTGCTAACCACAGCCACATCGTCCCCCCTCATCATCCGTGCATGCCTCCTGACCCGTCTCTCACACGCACGTGCACAGACAACAAGTAGCCATCTCCTCTCTTATTGGTATTGCGGACCTGCCCTCTGTTTGTCTAGCAAGCCTATCCCACCATTTGTTAGAAGCAACTCCACTACCACCCCCTCCAACACTCTAGCTCTGTCTCTCTCCCAACCTTATTCCTGTCCTGCACATATGCATGGATGCCGATCGATCTCCCTTAATACATGAGGCAGATCGATCTCCTTAATACATGAGGTAGGCCTCTCTCCTCCTCCACGTATATACCAGCCATTGTACCTCTATAGTTAATTCGGCCTCCCTCTTCCCCCACCACACACCGATAGTCGAGCGCTGCAGGTAGGTATCCATGCCACAGAGACAAACTGCACATGTCCCGTCTCACGTTCCAGTAGGCCATCCACTCTATATCTTTGACGTGGGCACACACAAATTCGATGGCACTCTTTATCGATCGCACACGCGCGCGCGCACACACACACACACACATCATCCCTCTCTTCGATTCTATGGACACCTCAAGCCGATGATACCTCCACTCTCTTCTCGTGGATCGCCCCCTCTATATATATGTTATAT
>NC_057798.1:368435694-368560570 GCF_018294505.1 Triticum aestivum | reverse complement strand
GTATCTCTCTCACACAACCCCACATAGGTGGTGTACGTATACAAGAAGAGAATAGGTGCACCGTGCACATACTCACACTTCGTGCCCAGCCACACCCGCGCGGGTACACGGTGGAGCTCATTTCTTTACGAAATGGCAGTCCACGTGCTAATTTGAATGCCTGTAGCGGTTGTTTACCTAGGGAGGTCATGTACCACGCGTGCACGAAACAAAGTTCGACTTGACGTGTTGTCGTGTTATTTTTAAATAAAGTTATAGCGCTCAATGGCACATACACAGAATATAATACGATTTTTATGGAGAAAAAGGTAGTCCGCTCACTATATAGAATGGAGCCTGCCTACCTGGTTTGTCGCTCTTCAGAGTATCTCACACAAGGCTGTGATGGCCTCTCTCTCTCTCACTGTTGGTGACTGATCCGGCCGCATCCCGTCCGCCGGGGGAAAGGGAGTGCGGTGGCCTCTCTCTCTCTCACTGTTGGTCACTGATCCGACCGCATCCCGTCCGCCGGGGGAAAGGGAGGATGTGCATCGTTTCTTCGTTCGACGGCGCCGAGGTAGCACATCCCAATCTGCGGTACACGTCGTTCTCTCTGACCAAGCTCCGGCGCGTCAGGGCCTATGCCACTTGCTCGCAGATTCCGCCCGCCGCCACTCACCTAGTTACATACCGACGACCTCCAGGTATCCCCTCCGGCCTTGCTCCACTGCCCGTCTTCCCACGTCGCTGCATGTGGATCTTCCATAGTTCTTTGCCCAAAACGTAGCTCATCGGGTGTACTTTCCATATTGCATTCTCGTCCTCACACCGTTTTAGACAAATAGAACCGTGTTGTTATCTTCCCTTAGTACAAGGAATATGCTTCTTTTTTGTCGTCGCGTGTGTCATCAACTGTTATTGGCTAGTAATTGTTTCCTTTCTACCTCTTTTTTGCAAAGACGGCTATCCATTTCACCTCATTGCTATTGTGACCTTTTGGTGAACTGCACAAATCACTTTTTTCTTAAGAGTGTTTTGTGCAGTTGTACTAAAATATCACACGGGCAACGTCTCACATTTCAGTGTGACTGCACAAAGGGAGATTGGTTTTGCTCTATCCTCCGCATCCAACTCCGAGCCTAATCTTCTCCAACTAGTTAGTCTTGAGAGAGACTGCAAAGGTGACCGGCTTCTATTTGTGTGTTTATTGTTTCATCAGCAGTCCTCTATTATCGTAATCACACTTAATATCTTTGGAACAGGTACGCTCAGCTCTATTTTAGTGGAACTGCACAAAATGATCGGAATGTTGCATGCTCCAGACAGCTACTTTTTTCCCAACATGCCTTGTTGATTTAGACAGAGCTGGGGGGACGTTGCTGCCAATGAAAGCATGGATCAATTTTAATTTAACACCTTCTCACAACTCTGTCTTCAGTTGTGATGTAATTATTAGCTCTGATCTGCTAATAATTGACATGCATTAGCAAGGAAGTTAGTTTTTTATTGTTTCCGAAAGAGCATCGATGGCAAGACACGCGAAACAAAAGCTGAAAGCTCACACCATTGTACAATTTCATGTCGCTGGAAAATTATTTGTATAGTACGTCAATTATGTAAACAAATGATGGAAGCTTGATAGCATTGCCAGAAGCCTCTTCATCATCCGGGTCCATGTGCCATGCACAAAATTATACTCCTTCGTTCCTAAATATTTGTCTTTTTACAAATTTCAAACGGGCATATTTTAGAGTGTAGATTCACTCATTTTGCTTCGTATGTGTACTCCCTCCGTTCCTAAATATTCTATTCGTCTTTCTAGAGATTTCAACAAGTGACTACATACGGAGCAAAATGAGTGAATCTACACTCTAAAATATGTCTATATACATCCGTATGTGCCAGTCCATTTGAAATCTCTAAAAAGACAAATATTTGAGTAGTCACTCGTTGAAATCTCTAGAAAGACAAATACTCCGGAGTATATTTAAGAACCGAGGGGGTAGTGCACAACCGCATGGGAGACTCAGCCCGGTCGTTGCGCCGCATTAATAGTGAGTAATGAGCAGTCAAATCATAAGCCCCACCTTTCCCACTGTAAGTTGCTCTGAAGAAGCAACCATCAATACGCTCTTCTTTGAATCCGCTCATACTACTCCATCCGTCACTGTTTATACAGCGCGCTTCAGAAAAAAGAAAAAAAATCTGTGGGACCAAGGCGACTAGCGATCGGCCTGAAAAATAGCATTGGTAGTTATAGCACGGCGTCTATTACTAGAGGGAATAATGCGTACACACATGCATGCAGTGCTTCCACCCCGGGTACACACATGCATGCACTTACTCCACTCCGTAGTAGTACAGTACATGGAGAGAAAATTGTGGACTTGATTGCGGTTACCACGCCCTAATTAATTGAGCATTAAACCAAACGCGTCTAAAGTCTCTCTGGTGGTGGAAATGCATTGAGAGAAATGCATCATAATGAAGCGCGCCCTGTAAACTGTGACGGAGGGAGGAGTAGTATGAAGGTGCAAAACCAAGTACGCGTATGGCCAGTCGGTCAACGCACCTCCTCTTGGCATATCACTGACATGTGGGACAGGAGTGTGAGCAAACCGATCTCAATTGACGGCAAAGAGCCAACCCGCCGTTCCTTGAGAGAGACGAGGAGCGAGAACACACAGACGGGCTCGCACGGAGGCCAAGATATATTCGAGCATGGTTGGTTGATCGATATCATTCATTACATGTTGGGCTGCCGTTTTCCGCCCTTCTCCGGAATAAACGTGTACTTTATCAGAGATAAAAAATAAGAGTACAGACGCTCCACCATGCGGTTCTAGTAGTAGTACTACTCGTACTACTGCGCTTGGCTCTTCGCCTCTTCGTGAAGTCGAACAATGATGGTACTCCGCATGTTGGGTACTACAGTGTATGCCTCTGACAATCTGACACCGAATGGACTGATGCATGTCCACCGAGGGTAGGTTGCATTAGTCAAAAGGCGTAAGCGAGCTTCACCTTGTCCTGCAAGCTTCTCCTCGTTCTGCGAGTTGACGGGACACACCAAAAAGTAGTGCTAGTCCATACTCCCTCCTTTCCGGTTAATATGGCTTAATCTTTTTTGCGGGTAAATGAGAGAGCTTTATTCATATATAAGCATTCTTAGGACGATCAGCCAAGACACTGGTCACTAGGAAGCGAGGTACCCCGCAAAAAAAGAAGTAGGAAGCGAGGTGTTTCATCAAGCCAGCTCTCGGCCACATTCAAAGTGCAGCAAGCACGGTTCGCACGAAGATGCGCCGCAAGGTTTGCTGACCTGTTTACATGCTGAATAACAAAAAAGAGGAAATATTACCGAGCGCTACTATTTGTAACAGGATATGAGCCAGAATTAAGCGAGAATTGTGGCGAGTGTTCCATGCAATCAACTTCCATTATCACATGCGAGAACCCTCGAAGAGAACCAAATGTGTTGAAGATTGCTTTATCACATTTTAAAATTATAATAAGAGTGCAGACGCTCCTCCATCCGGTTCCTAGTACTAGTATAGTACGTACCTTTATAGACTATAGTAGTAGTACTAGTACTAGTAAACTTTGCGCTTGGCTGTTCGCCTATTCGGGAAGTCGAACAATAATAGCACTAGTAGTATAGTGTATGCTTCTGGCAATCTGACACCGAATTAACTGTTGCACGTCCACCGCCTGAGCGAGGGAGAGCATGCATTAGTCAAAAGTTTCTCCTTGTCCTGTGAGCCACCGCCCGCAAGCTTCTCCCGTCCTGCAACCTTCTCCTCGTTCGGCAAGTTGACGGGACACAGCAAAGTAATGCTAGTCCATACTGCCTCCTCTCCGGTTAATATGGCTTAATTTCAAACGAGATAAATACACTATCTGTCACTGTATAATTTGTTAAAATACGGTCAGTGGACTTCATAATACGCTCATTGTGCTCAATATATATATTTTCCGGTGTTTATACGGTCACTAGCTCACCTTGACTGACTGTGTGTGTGCATGCACGTGTAGGTTGAGCACTTAAGCGTGACTGTGTGTGTGCCGTTGTGTGCTCGGACATGCATGCATTAGGGCCTCGTGCGCGTTTTCGCGTCCATGTGTACGTGTGACTGTTGCATGCATGTAGGAGGAGTACATGTAGGCGCCACTAAGGAGCAGTCAAATCACACAGTAAGTTAGTCGGAAGAAGCAACCATCATTTCACTCTTGAATGACACGTACACAATATAAAATGGTTGATATGGAGAGAAAAAGAAAACCACTATATATACACTACCAGGAGCCTAAGCTACAAGCCCGCTTGCTTAGGTTGCTCTCTTCACAAGCATAGAACGACGGGCCTGATCCCGCAGCTGGGGGAAGGGAACAATGTTCTGCGTGGACGCGGTCAACATTGGCGAGGGAGAAAACCCACAGTCGGTGCGTCCCAATCGGGGTTCACTGCGGTATGGGCCGATGTCGCGTCCCAACCGCCCTTCTAGCTACAGCCCGATGTCCCAGGTAGTCCATCTTCCTTTTGGAGCCGGCTTGCTCCATTGCCGTAGCTCCATCTCCATGTCGATCTTTCTCTACTTCTACCAGCTTCTACTTGTGATGAGTTTATGTCTCATGAACTAGTGCCAGTACTATTATTCTAATCACACTTCTTCAATATCTTTGCCATCAGGGATGCTCAGGTCGATTTTAGTGGAACTGCACAAAAGCATCGTATGATCCGATGGTGACAGCCGTCTTTCCTTCGACTGGTTCTACCTGGCCAGGAAATTAAATCATGTTTAGGGTTTAGGGTTTAAGTCGTAGTGACCCCATCAGTAGTTTTTCTTTCGTACACGCTCTCACAACTTTTTTCTTTAGTTGTGAAGTAAATATTGGCTATGATCTGTGAATCATTGAGATGCATCAGCATGCGTGTTAGTTTTCCTTTGTATTTGATGGAATGTTGTAACGGGGCAACCTTGGAATAGGAATGAAAATGGAGTGGAAAGTTTCCGTTTTTCCGGAGAAAAAATGGAAACGGAGAGAAACCAACGTTTCGTTTCGTTGGATCGCGCCATCGAGCAAAACCAACGTTTAAATCACGTCTGTCATGTTCGTGTCTCACCCTCCTCCACGGCTCGACCCCACACGGTCGCTCGGCATGCCACTCACCGCAAACCGAGTATACGATAACTTTCCCGCCTGCTTGTCGATGGATCGCGCCATGGAGTACTAGCACTACTGGAAAGAGATTGACGAGTTGGGGGAGGACAGCTAGCTGTAGCACGGACTCCCAAGAACTTTTTACATGCATGTTGTAGCCGGCTATTGCGACCTTTGAACGCGGAGCAGCCGCGTGCACCCGGAAGCGGCGCGGGCGACGCTCTCTCGGCCGGCGCGCCGCTTCAATGCCGGCGCCAGTGAGAGGTCGCGTCCGCTCTGGCCGGGCATGAATGCGGCACTGACCGTTTCGGGCGGGAAGCACGCGCGGGTGATGAAGAGGGTTCGGGTTGGTCAGGACCGGCCGTGGCAGCGGTCCGGACGTGCGCAAACAAGAGATGTTGTACGTTAATATTGCTGCGTATATAATTAACAACGTAAATAATGTGCCAGTTGGACAAATATGATTGGAGATGGAGATGGAAATGGAATTTTACGTAAACACGGATATGCATGTCTATGTCTATGTGTGTGTGCGCGACGACTCTCGTGACCTGGAAGCGGGGGCGTGTTTTTGATCGAGTTTTCTTTCTTGGTACGTTAGAAAATCAGTTTGTCTAATTCACATCTAGATGTTATTTAAGGATATCACATCTAAGCTCCCACAAGTATATAATGTAGCAACAAGAAACAAAAAAAACTAGGACAAAAAATAGACCACAAACAGAGTGGACATCAACTTAGATGTGACATAACTATGTCACATCTAGATGTGTCCTAGACAGACCCATAAAAAAGTGTGTGCCAGTTTTCATTTCTTTCTTCCGGGGACGCGCGTATTCTATTTAAAACCACTGCTATGGAGAGATTTTTTTACTTCATTATAGCCTCTTGTTTGATAGAGTTTCTCGCGTCTCGCTCTCTCACCCTCTCCATATCAAAACAAGATGACAGTGTCCACTCTATCTCTCTCCTCACCGGTGGTCATAGATCCGGCCGAATCCCGTCCGCTGCGGGAGGTGAGGAGGTGCAGCGTTGACGTTGTCGCCATCGGCGATGGAGGAAGCCGATGCACATCGTCCTCTCGGAGCCGACGCTGGCACGAACGAAGATCCTCCGCGCCCTTGTTCACTGCCGTCGTGTGGGTAGATCCTGCCGGCCCGCCTAAACGACATCTCGCCCACCTAAGGTATAACTTCTTGTACTGGTCCAGCTCCCCAGGTCGCTGCGTGCGGGTTTTCTTCTATGCGACTACTCCCCAGCTCCCCATGCATAGTAGCTACAGTTCGTCGGCTGGTCCAACATCACCTACTAGTACTATTACAGAGGAAATGCCACTCGAAAAGTTGTCCTGATTTATGCCTCGGTGGAGGTATACATGTTGTTTCGACAAAAAGTACATGGTGGTTGTGCGGTCATTGTCCATATGGTGGTAGTACTATCACTGGTTAAATGAAGAAATGCTTTTTTCTCGGGTATCCTGGTTTAGTTCCCATCAAGATAATTATGATGCTTCTGTTTGTTGGTGTACTTTTCATTAATTCTTATTGACAATTGAGATGTCGTTGCTAACCCTTTTTTATATTTTTGGAAACAGCGATGCGTGTCTCCATACCCGGGCATGTCTTCCTCAATTTTAGTGGAACTGCACAAAATTGGATGGCCATTGTTGTTCCGCCTCACTGTCCTCTGCCACGTGGTTCTTCCTTCCTCGGGCTTGATTACTGAGAAGAAACAGACCACAGTGAGGATTTGTCGAACTTCATAGGTGCCTCACCCAAACTTGATGCCAAATGGATGATGCATCACCACGATGACCTATCGATGCTCATGGTTGCGCCTCATGGTTGCGTCGGCTGGTGAAGCTGATCGATTTTCAATGAAAAACAAGTTGTCTTCCATCAGCGCTCTTTGCTTGTTACGCACAAAGATGATATCCTTCGTCACTTCACCTTGGTTGCGTTGGAGACACAGTCGTCTTTCACGTTGGTGCAATTTTATCACACAATTGGCTATGAACCAAATGTTTCCTCGAAGAAGGATCGACGTTGGTACTAAGAGCATAAGTTTTGTATTGATTTCTAAGCCTTCTCACCACTTTGTCTCCAGCTCCCCTGTAATTTTATTTGTCCAGCTATTAACTTTGATTTAAGAAATGGTGTGGACTAAAAACCCGGATGGACGTAGTAGCCCTCCATTTTTATTTACTCCACATATTAGATTTGACTGAAGTCAAACTTTGTAATACTCTCAAACCTTTCTGATAGTTGAAATTAAAATTCTTTATTTGTACACACTCTCACACGTTTCCGATAATTTGGCGCATGTGTGGTTGTTCACTTAAGGGAGGGTAGTGTACCACACATGAAGGACAGGAAGTGCGACCAGGACGCATGGGCGTGGATCGTTAGTTCATCGGAAGTAGTACTAGTTTTCTTCACTGTACATTAAATGAAGAGTTTCGTTTCGTACTTACACAATTTAAAATGATTATTATGGAGAGAATAAGAAAACCACTCCAGTATATATTAGTCGTATACA
This sequence comes from Triticum aestivum, assembly GCF_018294505.1. Taxonomy (NCBI): domain Eukaryota; kingdom Viridiplantae; phylum Streptophyta; class Magnoliopsida; order Poales; family Poaceae; genus Triticum; species Triticum aestivum. The sequence goes on along the minus strand of NC_057798.1, from coordinate 368,552,890 downwards.
CGAGAGTACTATATGGACGCAGCTTCATTGACTTAGTGCACATGCCTTTGGGTTTATGACAGGTGGGCCAAAATGTGGCTGGCTCACCTGTCATACAGCCAAAAGCAGGTGCAGTGAAGGCACCGGAGCTCAGTCCGTACTACAGTAGTATATATATATATGTTACGCTAGGGTTTGCACTCAGCGCTTGTTCGCTAGGGTTTGCACTCTCCACACGCTCGCCGCACTACATATATGTTACACGCTGGAGGCTCAGCGTTCATTTGCTAGGGTTTGCTATATTCACAGTATCTCACCCTCTCTTCACCAGATCTAAACAAGACTGCGTTGGCCTCTTGTCTCTCTCTCCCCCTCATAGCTGGTGAAGGAGGCATCCGTATCCCATCGCACCGGGAAGGGGAGGAGGTGCAGCGTCCACTCTATCGCCTTCGGCGAGGGAGGCAATCCACTGCCGGCTGTGCTGTTCTCTTTCACCCAACGCCTGTGCGGGAGGGCCACCGACCCCTTCTTCCTTGTTGTCGTACGTAGTCTGGGCAGATCCGGCCTCCCGCTGCACGCCTTGCCACATCCCAACGATCCTAAGGTATAAGTTTCTTTGAAACCGTCGTTGCTCTAGCTGCATGTGGATCTTTTTTGATCTGTAGTCGAATCTAGGTATTGGTTCAAAGAGGAAAGAAGGGTGCGGTGGGCTGGAGCAAGAATCTAGGACGTGGTTCAATGAGGAAAGGAGGGGCGGAAAGTAGTATAGACTAGCTATCCAGCTGCTTTGTAGGTCAAAAAGGGAAAAGGGGGGTAACCCAGTACACACATCTGTAAGGAACCGATCTCTTTGTTGAAAAGGGAAAGAAACTGGGGGGTCGGGTAGTTTGTGCAGGACTAGATTTGCTGCCCTCACATAGGAAGAAGGTTCAAAGAGAACAAATATGGGACCAACACATATATGCTGCTTGGCTACATACTCTGCATCACCCATTTATACGTGTGGATGCACATGGTGCTGGCATGTCCCATACAACTATTTTGCTGTTGTTAATCTAAGAATGCCGCCGGAAAATTGAAGCAATGCCACTTTTAAAAGTAAATTACTTTTTAACGAATATTGTTTCAAGAGAATGTCTCTGTTAATATGAATCAATGCAACCGTTTTAGAAATGCTACTATCCTACTTTGTTTTCCATCCAAGATAAAGTTACATGCTTCTTTCTGTCACCGTTTGTTTCATCCTCCTTTATCGGCAAGTAATTGTTTCCTTTTTTGCCTCTGTTAAAATAGGGGTATCGATTCAACTTGTTGCTATTGCGACATTTTGCTTCGCTACTCGAAACACTTATGTTTTAAGAGTGTTTTGTGCAGTTCAACTTGAATGTCACACCAGTGACTTTGCTTAATTTTGGTGGAGCTGCACAAAAGGAGATCGAGATTTGTTTTCAGTCTTCGTGGCGAGTTGTTTCAAATCTTGGTCTCATCGACATGATGTGCAGGGTGCTTTGAGATGTTGTGCTACTTGTTTTGGTACTGTTTTAAATAAATGTTGAATTGAAGCTATTGTATTGCTGTCTTTTTCCATTAAGTAGTGAACAAAAATGGGACCAACCCAGACATGATGCTTGTTGCTTTGTTACAATAGATTCAGCATCACCCCCTTTATAAGCCAGTAATTGATGCCACTCTCAGAATTAATTACTGAATCTTATTTCAAAACTGCAACACTTATTAGGGATTGGCGGGATTCCCATTTTTGTGGCCGCATGTTTCATCCTCCTTTATTATCCAGTAACTGATTCCTTTTTTGCCTCTGTTTAAACAGGGATACCTATTCAACTTGTTGCTATTGCGACATTTTGCTTCGCTACGCGAAACATTTTGCTTGATTTCAGTGCAACTGCACAAAACGAGATTGGATTTCCTATTCGTGTTGGCAGATTCATATTTTATCTTGTCCGTCTCATGAAAGGTCAGTACAGGCCTTCATCCACATGATTGTGCAGTGTGCTTTGAGATGTTGTGCTACTTGTATTGGTACTGTTTTAAATAAATGTTTAATTGAAGCTATTGTATTGCTGTCTTTTCCCATTAAGTAGTGAACGAAAATGGGACCAACCCAGACATGATGCTTGTTGCTTTGTTACAACAAACTCTGCATCACCCCCTTTATAAGTAGATGGAAGCACATACTATTGTTGCACCCACTCTCCCCTGGAACTGTTTATGCTTTCCGTTAATCTAATGACGCTGGTAAAATTAAGCAATGCCACTCTCAGAATTAATTAACTACTGAATCTTAGTTCAAAACTGCAACCCTTGTTAGGAATGTGATAGAGGCAAAGGTGTCCCGTCTTTCGATGAGATGATGGATATCGCTTTGGTGGAAGTCGACTTTGACAATCCGACTACGAACGTGCGAGGACGTCACGCCTTAGCAATCGCTAAACCAACTCCGAGAGGTTATTGACCACGCCGGGGCACGATCAACCTGACCACGAGGGTCCGTTTCCTGCGAGCAAACAAAGAACAAGCAAGAAACTGAGATTACAATTTGGATATTGCGAATATAAGATGAAAGCTTTATTGATCAAGGTGGGGTTCTGTGACGCCTTTGTCTGGTCGCTGAACACAAACGAAGTACGCGAAGTTGCAACTATGGCGAACTTTAATCTAAACAAAACCCAAAGTCTAAACGGTGCCCTAAGGGCTGTATATATGGAGGAAGAGGGGGGAATTTCGTGGCCCTTGGTGGAGGGGTCCGAAATCAACCCTATCTCTTGTTTCCCCACACATACGGACTCTAAAAATAGCCTATACTTATGTATTTCGAAATTACAAGGGCCTGGCCCAATAATAAGGTGACGCAGCACCTAGAATAGCCTCGGGACGAAATTTATGAAGTGGCATCTTGTATATTTCGTCCAAGGCTTCATGCACCCATTATGGTGGCTTCAAAGTCCTGAAATCATCACTTGTAACTCCGTTCTTGTTCCCCTTGCGCATGGCATCATCTCCATGCTTGTTCTTGCTCCAATGTCCATCCTTCTCCAAGCTAGGCCCTTCATTTGTAAGCAAAACAAATGTATCCAATTTAGGCAGCATCATATTCTCATGAACATTAGAATCATTACCAAGAAACGAAAGTACCTGATAATTTAATTGGCATGCGCGAGCTCTAGTAATTGGTCCAGTATATGTAGCAGTAGGGGCTGTGGGTGTAACAATGGTATTGATGTCCTCATCATCCTCCCCTTCTTGAAATGAAGTCGTCCTCGACGGAAGCTCATCTTCCTCACCCAAATAAGGCTTCAAATCTGCAATGTTAAAAGTGGGACTAACCCCAAAATCTGCAGGCAGCTCAAGTTTATATGCATTATCATTTATTTTCTCTAACACCTTAAAGGGACCATCAGCACGTGGCATTAGCTTTGATTTGCGCAAATCAGGAAATCTATCCTTACGCAAATGTAACCAAACAAGATCTCCAGGTGCAAACACAACATGTTTTCTACCCTTATCTCCAGCAAGTTTATATTTAGCATTCATACGCTCAATGTTTTCCTTAGTTAACTCATGCATTTTTAAAATCAATTCAGCACGTTGTTTAGCATCAAAATTAACCTTCTCCGAAGATGGAAGAGGCAACAAATCAATAGGTGCACGAGGTAGGAAACCATACACAACTTCAAAAGGGCACATCTTAGTAGTAGAATGCAATGAACGATTATAAGCAAATTCAATATGAGGCAAGCATTCCTCCCACATTTTCTTATTATTCTTCAAAACAGCCCTAAGCATAGTAGACAATGTTCTATTGACTACTTCAGTTTGTCCATCAGTTTGGGGGTGACAAGTAGTACTAAAAAGCAGTTTAGTCCCCAACTTAGCCCATAAACATCTCCAAAAGTGGCTAAGAAATTTAGTATCACGATCTGAAACAATAGTATTTGGCACACCATGCAAGCGAATAATTTCACGAAAGAACAAATCAGCAACATTAACAGCATCATCGCTTTTATGACATGGTATAAAGTGTGCCATTTTCGAGAATCTATCCACGACAACAAATATGCTATCCCTCCCCTTCTTTGTTCGAGGTAAACCTAAAACAAAGTCCATAGATATATCCTCCCAAGGAACACTAGGTACAGGCAAAGGCATATATAAACCATGAGGATTGAGTCGTGACTTAGCTTTTTGACATGTAGTGCAGCGAGCAATAAAACGCTCAACATCCCGTCTCATCTTTGGCCAAAAGAAATGTGTAGCAAGTACGTCCTCCGTCTTCTTCACGCCAAAGTGTCCCATTAATCCTCCTCCATGCGCCTCCTGCAACAACAAAAGACGAACGGAGCTAGCTGGAATGCATAGCTTGTTAGCACGAAACACAAATCCATCGTTAACGACGAACTTGTTCCACATTCTTCCTTCTTTACAATTCTGCATTACATCTTTAAAATCAGCATCATGCACATATTGATCTTTGATGGTCTCCAAACCAAATATTTTGAAGTCAAGTTGTGAAAGCATAGTATAGCGACGAGACAATGCATCAGCAATAACATTTTCTTTTCCCTTCTTGTGTTTAATGACATAAGGGAAAGTCTCAATGAATTCAACCCATTTAGCATGTCTACGATTCAGTTTAGCTTGACTTTTAATATGTTTCAAAGATTCATGATCAGAATGTATAACAAATTCTTTGGGCCATAAATAATGTTGCCATGTTTCTAAAGTCCGAACAAGAGCATATAATTCTTTATCATAAGTAGAATAATTCAGACTAGGCCCACTCAATTTTTCAGAAAAGTATGCAACAGGTTTGCCATCTTGTAATAACACACCTCCTAATCCAATTCCACTAGCATCACATTCAAGCTCAAAAGTCTTATTAAAATCAGGAAGTTGGAGTAAAGGAGCATGTGTCAACTTATCTTTCAATACCGTGAAGGCTTCTTCCTGTGCGGTACCCCAAAGAAAAGGCACATCTTTCTTTGTAAGCTCATTGAGAGGTGCAGCAATGGTGCTGAAATCTCTCACAAAACGCCTATAGAATCCAGCGAGGCCAAGAAAACTCCTCACTTGTGTGACCGTTTTGGGCTGCGGCCAACTCTCAATAGCTTCAATCTTGGCTTTATCAACTTCAATTCCCTGTGGAGTAACAACATAGCCAAGAAAAGATACTCGGTCGGTGCAAAAGGTGCACTTCCCAAGGTTACCAAACAAACCTGCATCACGTAGAGCAATAAAAACAGCACGTAAATGTTCCAAATGTTCTTCCAAAGATCTGCTATAAATCAATATGTCATCAAAGTAAACTACCACAAATCATCCAATGAAAGCACGTAAAACTTCGTTCATTAATCTCATGAAAGTACTAGGTGCATTAGTTAACCCAAAAGGCATGACTAACCACTCATATAATCCAAACTTAGTTTTAAATGTTGTTTTCCATTCATCTCCCAATTTCATATGAATATGATGGTATCCACTATGCAAATCAACTTTGGAGAATATTGTAGAGCCACTCAATTCATCAAGCATATCATCTAGCCTAGGAATAGGATCACGATAACGAATAGTAATATTATTGATGCCTCTACAATCAACACACATACGTGATGTACCATCCTTTTTCGGCACTAGAATAATAGAAACAACACAAGGACTAAGTGATTCACGTATATAACCTTTGTTGAGAAGCTCTTGTACTTGATGCATAATCTCTTTCGTCTCCTCTGGATTGGTATGGTATGGCGCACGGTTTGGCAGTGAAGCACCAGGTATTAAGTTAATCTGATGGTCAATCCCTCGAATAGGCGGTAATCCCGGTGGCACGTCTTGTGGAAAGACGTCAGCGAACTCCTGCAAAATGTTAGTGACAGCAGGAGGCAAAGAGGAAGGCACGTCCTTGAATGAAAATAATGCCTCTTTGCACACAAAAGCATAGCAAACAGAATTGCTGAAATCTAGCTCATCAATATCAGATTTGGTGGCAAATAAACATGCACTTTTCAATTTAATTTCAGAAGCAACACTAGATGGTTTATTATTAGGCTTCATTTGTTGCTCAAATTCTTTTGCCGCAATCTGATTTTCACTCTTATTCTTCTCCTGTTTTGCTTTATTAGCTCTATTAATATCATCTTTCAAAATGGAATCAGGAGTCATAGGAAGCAAAGTAATATTTTTATCCTTATGAACAAGAGTATACTGATTGTTTCTACCATGGTGTACATAATTTTTATCAAATTGCCATGGTCTACCAAGTAATAAGGAACATGCTTGCATAGGTACCACATCACAATCAACATAATCAGCATATGTAGAGATACTAAAATGCACACGAACAGTACGTGTTACCTTAACCTTGCCGCTGTTGCTGAACCATTGGATGTAGTAAGGATGTGGATGTGGTCTTGTGGTGAGAGAAAGCTTCTCCACCATCTCCATGCTAGCCAAGTTGTTACAGCTCCCTCCGTCTATGATGACACGCACAGAATGTTCCTTCACAACTCCCTTGGCATGGAACAAATTGTGCCTCTGATTTTTCTCAGCTTGTGTGACCTGCACACTCAAAACACGTTGAGCAACTAAACATCCATACCTGTCAGCGTCTTTAGGAGCCATGTATTGCGTCTCATGATCAGAATCATCTCCACCATGTTCTTCACGTGTAATAAGAGCCAAAGTCTCCTCATCATAGTCACTAGCGGACTCATACCCACCATCCTCAGTAGCAATCATCACACGCTGAGATTTGCATTCTCGCGCATAATGACCTCTTCCTTTACAACGACGACAAATAATATCACTTGTGTGCCCTGTTGATGACATGGAAGAAGAAGAGCTCTGTGTAGGTCCGACAGGTGCGCTCTTGGCAGATAGTGGTGGTCGTGCCTGCTTTCTTGTATCACGGCTGGAGGTGGCACCTGATGGAGGTGCTGGTGTAGTAGTAGAAGATGCACGCGGTGTCCATGAGGAAGGTCGACCTGCAGAAAAGTTAGTGCGCGCCATTGCTTGTCGATCCTGCACTTCACGTTCAGCTTTACAAGCAAGATGGAATAAACGAGTGATATTAGTATACTCCTTATACTCTAGAATGGTCTGAATCTCTCTATTTAATCCACCCGTAAAACGTGCAAGCATAGCTTCATTCTCCTCAACAATACCACATCTAATCATGCCAGTTTGTAATTCCTGATAATATTCTTCTACAAAAAAATTTCCTTGTCTTAAATGCTGCAATTTTTGAAGCAATTCACGTTGATAATATGGTGGAACCCAACGAGTACGCATAGCAGTTTTCAAAGCAGCCCAAGTAGCTGGAATAGGATATAATCTACAATGTTCAGACCACCATACACATGCAAAACTAGTGAAAGCACAAACAGCAGCAACAACCTGTCTCTCCTCGGGATATTGTAAACATGTAAATCGTTGTTCAGTTTCTAACTCCCAAGTAAGATATATATCAGGAACATATCTACCCTCAAATGGTGGAATATTCAATTTCAGTTTAGGAATATGGACATCATCTCGTACCTGAGGTGGTGGTGCAGGCCTACCATTACGAATATATACCTGAGGTCGACCTGCTGGTGGTGGTGCTGGTGGCTACACGTAATTCTGATTTTGATCAACCTCATCCTCATAATCACCCGCATACTCATCATCCTCCTGGGTACCAGCAGCAGCAGTAGCAGGAGCCAAAGAAGCATCAACAACAGGAACAGCAGCACCAGAAGTTTGGCCATCCTCAATAGGAACACGCTTCGCTCGTCCATACTGATTCGGAAGGAGGCATTGTTGTTGTTGCAGAGGTGCGATAGGTGCAGCCGGCGGTGGTTGTGGAAAACACACGAGCAATTCATTAAACTTGCTATCAAGCTTTGTTTCAAACGTCTTCTCAATGCCATCTATCTTCTCCATGGCCTCGTCAAATCTGTTTAGCACATCTTGCACCTGTCCACTCATCATTTGCTGAAATTTATCATGTAGCTGTTTGTTTGTCAGGTTCTCCCAATCAGTCTCATCGGCTTGTGATCCTACCATGGTTAGCAACAAATAGAAACACACAAGAATATAATCCTACAGACTACTAAGAAGTGGTGGTGGTGTATCACAAACCCGTCAAGCAAAACTCAAATTCTTACCAGTTCTTACCCAGCAGCAGGTGGTGATTGGCAACCGTTGTAGTCAAAACTCTCAAAGCTTGGATAGAGCGATTACCAAGGAGAGTCAAATGCACGACGTAGATGTATGTGGAGCTGGGAAGGCTTATAATATGGTAGCAAAAAGGGTCAGCAATAATCAATTCAGAGATGCAAAGTTGAATAAACGCTCAACGACGGTACTGTGTTGGTCCTAGGCTAGACCGTGCTAGAGACGCGAGCCTAGAACACTAACAAAATCACGGCGCGACACGTAATCAAGGAAGGAGCACACTCTGAATTTTTTCTCTTTTTTTCACTTTTTTTTGCACTTTTTTTCTTTTCTTTTTTTTGCTCCGCAACAATTTTTTTTCGAAAAAGTCTACAAATGGTCTAGAAACTGCCTAGCCAGAATTTTCCAGACTTAGTTTTTTTTTGAAACTGGAACTATTTTTCTTCTGCGGGTACCACGACAATTCAGGAGTCCTACTCTGTCACAACTCCGAGTATGGCATGGTCCCGAAATCCAAAACAGATTAACAAGATACTGGACTCAGACTAGGACTGGTGGCGGAGATGAATCTGGTGGAACTCGGACTGGTGGCGGAGATGAATCTGGTGGAACTCGGACTGGTGGCGGATATATGTTGCAGGTGGACTTGGATTGGCGTGATGGCGGCGGATATGTGGTGGCGTATATGGACTCGGATTGACGGTGAATATGTGATGGTGGTATATGGCAGCAGTAATGATGATGATGCGGTGGAGATATATGGCAGCGGCGATGTGACAACCTGTGAACAGAACTCGAAACTCTAAAGGACTAGATGCTAAGATCAGCAACTTGACACGACGATGCAACCGCAAAATCAACAAAGCAAATACAGAAAAGATTATGCAAAGGCTCAGATTGGTTCGGATAGGATGAACTAACCCTATTTTTTTGGCTTTTTTGTGGACTATAGGTATGAAGAAACAGACTCGATCTAAACTACGAAAAACTGTAAAATCTCACCGAGCAACCTGGAAATCTGATACCACTTGATAGAGGCAAAGGTGTCCCGTCTTTCGATGAGATGATGGATATCGCTTTGGTGGAAGTCGACTTTGACGATCCGACTACGAACGTGCGAGGACGTCGCGCCTTAGCAATCGCTAAACCAACTCCGAGAGGTTATTGACCACGCCGAGGCACGATCAACCTGACCACGAGGGTCTGTTTCCTGCAAGCAAACAAAGAACAAGCAAGAAACTAAGATTGCAATCTGGATATTGCGAATATAAGATGAAAGCTTTATTGATCAAGGTGGGGTTCTGTGACGCCTTTGTCTGGTCGTTGAACACAAACGAAGTACGCGAAGTTGCAACTATGGCGAACTTTAATCTAAACAAAACCCAAAGTCTAAACGGTGCCCTAAGGGTTGTATATATGGAGGAAGAGGGGAGAATTTCATGGCCCTTGGTGGAGGGGTCCGAAATCAACCCTATCTCTTGTTTCCCCACACATATGGACTCTAAAAATAGCCTATACTTATGTATTTCGAAATTACAAGGGCATGGCCCAATAATAAGGTGATGCAGCACCTAGAATAGCCTTGGGGCAAAATTTATGAAGTGGCATCTTGTATATTTCGTCCAAGGCTTCATGCACCCATTATGGTGGCTTCAAAGTCCTGAAATCATCACTTGTAACTCCGTTCTTGTTCCCCTTGCGCATGGCATCATCTCCATGCTTGTTCTTGCTCCAATGTCCATCCTTCTCCAAGCTAGGCCCTTCATTTGTAAGCAAAACAAATGTATCCAATTTAGGCAGCATCATATTCTCATGAACATTAGAATCATTACCAAGAAACAAAAGTACCTGATAATTTAATGGGCATGCGCGAGCTCTAGTAATTGGTCCAGTATATGTAGCAGTAGGGGATGTGGGTGTAACAATGGTATTGATGTCCTCATCAGAATGGTACTATCCTGCTTTGTAGTTCTTTCTACATGTTTAACCAAGGTATTGTTAAGATAATGTCTCTGCTAAAATGAATCAGTTGCATTGTTTTAGGAATGGTACTTTTCTGCTTTGTCGTTCTTTATACATGTTGAAAAAAGGCATTGTTAAGATAATGTCTCAGTCAATATGAATGAATCACACTGATGGAGAATTGCTACTCTCCTTCTTTGTTTCCCATTAAGATAAAGTAGATCAGTCGATGCTTTTCTTCTGGGAGTACAATTCATCAACCGTTACTTCTCAGTAATTGTTTCCCTTATACCTATTGTTGCTTACAGGGATATCAAAATTAAAGCTCGCTTTTATTCCAACTTTGATTTTTGTTGAACTGAACAAAAGGAGCCAATGTTTCCAAGGCAAACTGCTGCATTATTGGGTCCAGTTGGTCGTTCCACTTTGCAGAAAGAAGCAGTCACTGTTTGCGCTACATTACAGAAGGAATGACCGAGAAGCTTTACAGAGTATTATTAGACACCAGTGACATGACTAGTCTGCAGAGACCATTGGCAATTTAACAACACATGGAGTGCCCCAGGAAAAAAGTGCCCAAACAAGTACAAGAAGCTACGACAGGACTCCACGACCATAGGCATTACATATTTTGAATGGGAAAACCTTGTCAAAGTTTAATCATTGATGTTAGCAAGAAGATGTTAGTTTAATATATTGGAATTGGAAAACCTTGTCAAGATTTGCTCATTGATGTTAGCCAGAAGACATGCATTTCATATTTTTGAGTGGGACGCCCAACGTCGAGTGTTTTTTCCTATTCATGTGTTCATTTTAGAAGTAAATAGTTACTCTGCTGATATATTCCTGTGTTAAGAGTTTGTTTTGAATATTGTCTATGTAATGCCAGACCTTGTGTTTGATTGCAAAGTTGAGCTTGGAATGTTGTGGCATGCGGCATCACGAGCTATTCACCGTGCCTTCTGAGAATAATGCTTCATATTGTTTTGCATGTCAATCTAATGCCAGTGATTTGCTTGTTAAGAAGATCATCCTCTTCTGTTGTTTCCGTGCTTAAGAAGTTCATCTTCTGATGTTTCATTCATAGCATATACGACAAGTCGGGTAGGTTAGACGTGAAACCATATGATCTTCCGACCAACTCATGATATTAGGCCGTGATTGGATCGTCGTTTTCCAACCAAAACCGCTTGTAAAACCGACGCTTGTAAATTAAAGCAGATGGTCTCGGGCGAAGGCACTTGGTTGCTCAATTTCGACTAGTAAAATATCGGAAGTACTTCACACACGATAAAAACGTTGAACGAGACTTGGACGATTGCTAATCCAGCCGTTAGCTGTTGTTTTAGACTTGCCCATGGATGGCATGATACGCACGTCGTGCATGTATCGTCTAGTAATGTCGTCCATATAGCAGTGCTCGTAAAATATACACTGGTCTCTCAAATGACACGCGTAACCCGCCGGTTTTACTTACAGACCTCGGGCCCTCGGTTTCATTACGCCTGTATTTTACGCGTTGTTTCTGATGACGAGTAAATTACACTTGTATGTTAATACATGTTTGAAATAAACCAGAGCTCCCAAGCGCGGCCTTACCATTTCATGCCGTCTCAGTTTCTCGAAAGTGCTCATAGGTGTCCGATGATCCTGGCTTCCTGAATGAGCAGCGGGCGCTGTATCAGACCATCCGTAGGGCCAACGAGGCCCTATCCGTTGTCCTTCGAGTTGTTGTGCTCGCCGTGGTGCCGAGCATTGTTAACATCGTCAATGAACATGAGGGTTCAGGAGATGACTTTATTTTGACTGGATGACACTAGGGACCCACTAGGGCCATAGCCGTACGTACGCAAGTGCCTCCTTATTATGTACAACTTTTTTTTGCTTTCTCCTGGTTTCCTGACATCACGGTCCCACACCATTGTCAACCTATGTAATAAATATAAATGAGAGAATTGCACAATGTGTGGCCGACAGCTGGGACCAAGCAGCTCGAGCAGTATTTGTGTTTTTGAGGCATGAGCACTGCAGAGTTTTTCTTGGCAATGATTTCGTTGTTGTTCAGAGGAGAGCATGGTATTAACTGGGCGGGTTGTGGCCCGTCTAACCCAGGCCAGATATCCAGCCCAGATACTAATTTTTTTCAAGATGAAAATGGCTAGCCTAGCTATACGCTTTTTGAGGAATACCCAGGCAAGGTCAACTTGTTATTCTCCGCCCCGCTGGGCTGAAAATCTTTCCTAGGAGGGATGCAATAGGCTTAACAGGAAAATGGGCTTTAAAAAATAATAAATGGGATGTAATTACAAAAACTGGGCAGTAACTATAAAAAATGCACCAAACACGAAATTAGTTTATAAAATATTATTTATGGATTTTGAAAATCCTAAATTTTCATTGTTGCGCGCGCAATGTTTCGTTGGATTTTTACGTAATACAAATTTATATTTAGTCTGACTAGAAATTTCGGGATAAAAATATTTCGGATCCCATCAAAATGTGGGAAATTTTATTGAATTCTGTCTTCAATGGTTGGTTGAAATTATTAATCGTTGTCCTAGCTAGAAAATGGGCTGTACTTTTAACAAACTGTAAATGGGCTGTTGTAAATTCCATTAGAATTCAAAAATGGGCTGTACATTCTTACAAAACGCAAATGGGCTATAAGTTCTCTGCCACACACTTGTGGGCCTACTAAGTGACGCGTCCCCTAAAAAAATAAGTTGACGCGTATGCAAGGCTTTGTCAACTTATTATAGTCAACACACGGTTCTAGCAGCAGTGGCCGTTGGATGTCTATCCAACGGATGTGGTGCTTCTTCTTCAATCTCGGATATTCTTAGCTTCGACCGCCCAAAAAATGATTCCCCCCTGACATCTGGGGCACACCATTTCAGAGGCTGACCTGTGGGCCTACTAAGTTGGAGCTTACCAAGGGCTTTGTCAAATTAGTCAATATAAACGATTCTAGCTTCAGTGACCGTACGATGTCCATCCAACGGCCGTAGTGCTTCTTCAACCTCTGGTCTTCTTGGTCCAGCCGCCCAAAGCAGCGCCGGTCGTGCCGCCTGCTCCTGCCTCCCGTGGCCGGCTGTGCTGCCGCGGAGGCCTCACCGCCCCCATACTACTCCCACCGTTGGCCAGGCCATCCCTCCACTCAACCACACCCCATGTTATTCTGCGGCGACGGCAGCCTCCCACCGCAGCCGAACCAGTGAACCCTCGTACTCCTCTCCGCGCGGGCTTCCCCTGCCGCGTCTTCCCCGGCTCCATGTCGTCCCCTTCCTAGGCCTCGCTGTCGTCCACCGCCATGGTGCTCTCGGCGCAGCGTGGTCAACGTGGTCAACGACCGACTTCCATTGGAAGAGTACTGTACATGGAGAGGCTAATATCTAGGTCCACGGCGGACGCAAGGAAGTGCCTCCTTATTACGCGCAAAATAATTATTCCTCCACCTGACAGCAGGGACCCACCGGACGGGCCACCCTATTTCGCGAAATAAATGTTTCCCCCCTGACTATTGGGACCCATCAGACGGGCCACCGTATTTCGCGAAAAAACGTTCCCCCCGCTGTCAGCTCAGACCCATCGGAAGTGCCTCCTTATTTACGCACAAAAAAATGAATACTCCCCCTGCTAGCTGGGATCCACCTTGGTGGGAGGCTGACTTGTGGGCCTACTAAGTTGACGGGGAAGGAGGGCTTTGTCAACTTAGTCAATATGAACGATTCTAGCTCTAGTGATCGTACGATGTCCATCCAACGGCCGTAGTGCTTCTTCAACCTCTGGTCTTCTTGCTCCAGCCGCCCAAAGCAGTGTCGGTCGTGCCGCCTGCTCCTGCCTCCCGTGGCCGGCTGTGCTGCCGCGGAGGCCTCACCGCCCCCTACTATTCCCACCGCTGGCCAGGCCCTACGACAACGGCAGCCTCACACCACAGCCGAACAAGTGAACCCTCATACTCCTCTCCGCGTGGGCATCCACTGCCGTGTCTTCATCGGCTCCGTGTCGTCCCCTTCCTAGGCCTCGCCGTCATCCACCGCCCTGGTGCTCTCGGCGCGGTGTGGTCAACATGGTCAAGGAACAACTTCCATCGGACGTGGACTGTACGTGGAGACACTGACAGCTGGGTCCACGGCGGCAGCAAGGAAGTGCCTCCTTATTACGTGGAAAATAATGATTCCTCCACCAGACAGCAGGGACCCACCGGACGGGCCACCGTATTTCACGAAAAAAACGTTTCCCCACTGACTGCTGGGACCCACCAGCTACACCTTCGCACGCAAGGAAGTGCCTCTGAAAAGAAAAACAATTCGCCCCACTGACTGCTGGGACCCACCAGCTACATCTTCGCACGCAAGGAAGTGCGTCTGGGCAAAAAAAAACCAAAACAATTTGCCCCCTGACTACTGGGACCCACCAGCTACATCTTCACAGGCAAGGAAGTGCCTGACAGTCGGGACCCACCTGGTCGAAGCGTACGTAGCATTGTCATTCTGGTCGCAAATGTGTACGTACATATATACTGGTCGATGTAGAGGCGCGCACATGTCGTAGTAGAGGCGCGTACATGTCGTAGTAGAGGCACGCACGTAGCATGTACACATACGTACATCGGCCAGGGTGCAAGAAAGAAAATACGGCCACGTACATACATACGGGCAGGGTCTCGAACGCCTACTCTCGCATACGTACGACCAGGGCTCGTGTACATGGCTGGGTCGGAAGGAGAAACAGCGTCGTCGTCGTGTTTATGGGGAGTCAACGGAATGCGTCGTGTTCATGGGGAGGGGTGTGGTGCACCGCAAAATGGAGGAAACATACCTCCTACGGTCGAAACAGGGGTCCTGTTGATCGGGAGGGGTGTGGCGTACTGCAAAACAGAGGAAACGGACCTCCTACGGTCGAAACGGGGGTCCTATTGATCGGGAGGGGTGTGGCGTACCGCAAAACGGACGAAACAGACGAAACGGACCTCCTACGGTCGAAACGGGGGTCCTGTTGATCGGGAGGGGTGTGGCATACCGCAAAACGGACAAAACGGACTTGTGTAGGAGCGCTACGGTCGAAACGGGGGTCCTGTTCATCGAGAGGGGTGTGGCATACCGCAAAACAGGACTCCACGACATACTGTTCATCTCCACCATCGACATCCTCCAGCCTCCACGGGCTACCGTCGACCTCCTCCAGCCTCCACGGGCTCCTGCTCATCCAGCCTCAACCACCCCTCCACGGGCACCCCTCCACCGTCTACTGTTCATCCAGCCCTCCACACCACGGGGTCCTGTTCAACCACCCCTCCACAGGCACCCCTCCACCGTCTACTATTCATCCAGCCCTCCACACCACGGGATCCTGTTCATCCAGAGGCAACACCATCGCTCACTGTTCATCCAACCCCCCCCCCCAATGCTCACTGTTCATCCAATCGATCGGCTTCAGTTAGCAGCAGTAGCGAAGGAATCGCTCGATCGGGTTCAGTTAACAGCCATCGATCGATTGCTCGGGTTCATTAACGTGTAGCCTGCAGTGCAATCGATCGGGTTCAATTAGAGCCCAACGCCTCGCTCGGGTTCAGTTAGAGCGAACGCCTCACACACACGCGCGTACGTGTACGAGAGAAACGCGCATCTCGCTCGGCCCCCGACCTCCCACCGTAACCGGGAACTCCCTGAAATTTTCCCCGCCCTTGCTTCTACCATGGTTTTTTCCGTCATGGACGGCCCAAAGAATGTCATGCAGCTGCGTCTCCGGCCCGCCCAGGATGAAAAGCCCATTTTCTGTCATGATTTTTTGTCATAGAAGTAGGAGCCCACCACATCTATGATGATACCGGGTTTTGTCACAATTATCATCATAGAAGGGTCATATGTATGACAGAAAAAAAATCATTCGGCCCAAAATGTCACGGATGTGTCTTTTTTTTGTAGTGGTAGTTTGTCATTTACTCATGTGCTTCACGTATATCCTATGAGTATATGGTTGAATGAATTGAATATCATAAATCTGAATTTATTATATGTTTCATATGCTTATAACATGGGGAGTAATGACTTCACACATAGTCAGTATAGGTAGTAAACTTATTGAAAGTTAGCAAACGCAGAATTGGTCACTTGAACAATTCATGAGAGAATATTGTAGGAAGAGAGATTTCACATATAAATATACTATCTTGGACATCCTTTGTAACTGTGAGCACTCATTAAAATATGACATGCTAAAAGGTTGATATTGGACAAGGAAGACAACTTAATGGGTTATGTTTTCCTATATCCGAAACATTATATTGTCTTGGATCATACTACATGTTGAGCTTGCCTTTCCCTCTCATGCTAGCCAAATTCTTTGCACCAAGTAGAGATACTACTTGTGCTTCCAAACATTCCTTAACACAGTTTTGCCATGAGAGTCCACCATACCTACCGAGTAAGATCCTTCAAGTAAGTTGTCATCCGTGCATGCAATAAAAATTGCTCCTTAAATATGTACGATCTATTAGTGCAAAGAAAATAAGCTTTATACGAACTTGTGATAGGGAAGAAATAAAAGCGACAGACTGCATATTAAAGGTCTTTATCACAAGCGGCAATATAAAGTGACGTTCTTTTGCATTAAGATTTTGTGCATCCAACCATAAAAGCGCATGACAACCTCTGCTTCCCTCTGCGAAGGGCCTATCTTTTACTTTTATCTCCTACCCTTATACGAGTCATGGTGATCATCACCTTACCCTTTTTACACGTTTTCCTTTGGCAAGCACTTTGTGTTGGAGCGATCCGGATATATAAATATCCACTTGGATGTAGGTTTTCATAAAGTATTATTGTTGACATTACCCTTGAGGTAAAAGGTTGGGAGGGGAAACTATAAACCCATATCTTTCCCTGTGTCCGATTAAAACTCTGAACCCATAAACATCACATGAGTGTTAGCAATTGTGAAAGATTAAATGATAGTTGAGTATGTGGAGTTTGCTGAATCAAAGCTCTTACATAGACCCTTCCCAAAAATAAGATGAATTGCAATTGTTTGATGACTAAGAGCACGGTTTGTTAGTTTTCAAGAAAGTTCATGATCTATACTTTAACATGTGAATAACTTGTTACTTGATCATGAGAAGTTTTATGAGTTGAGCTACTGTTATGATATATAATTATGCTAGAAAAAGTGATTGAAACTATCATTGATCAAACTTAAGGACTTGCTAGAATTCACACTTCATAAATTATTTCTTTTATCATTTACCTACTCGAGGACATGCAGGAATTAAGCTTGGGGATGCTGATGCGTCTCCAACGTATCTATAATTTATGAAGTATTCATGCCATGTTTATAATAGTTTTGTATGATTTTGGTATGATTTGATTAGAACTAACTCGGACTGACGCTGTTTTCAGCAGAACTACCGTGGTGTTGTTTTTGTGCAGAAATAAAAGTTCTCGGAATGCGCTGAAAATCGACGAAGATTTTTTTCTAGAAAATATAAAAAATACTGGAATGAAAAGTTACTGGAGGGGAGTCCATGGGCCCCACGAGGGTGGAGGGCGCCCCCACCCGCCTGGTGCGTGCCCCTTGCCTCGTGGACTTCCCGTGGGCCCCCTTGACTTGTTCTCGACGCCAACCTCTCCTATAAATCAGCAAACCTCCAGAAAATAACCTAGATCGGAAGTTCTGCCGCCGCAAGCCTTTGTAGCCACGAGAAATCAATCTAGGCCCTCTCTAGCACCCTACCGGAGGGGGCCATCATCACCGGAGGCCATGGGGGAGGATCCCGGAGGGGTCATCATTGCCATGGAGGCTAAGGACCAGAGGGAGAATGTCTCCCCATTCAGGGGGGAGACCATGGAGGGGGAAGCACAAGGGGGAGAACCTCTCCTCCTCTCTCTTGGTGGCGCCGGAGTGCCATCGGGAGGGGAATCATCGCCGCAGTGATAATCTTCATCAACGTCACCATCCTCATCTCTTTTACGCGGTCCACTCTCCCGCACCCCCTGTAATCCCTACTTGAACATGGTGCTTTATGCCACATATTATGATCCAATGATGGGTTGCCATCCTATGATTTTGAGTATATATCCTTTGTCTTTGGGTCGAGTGATGATCTAGATTGGTATGAGTTGTATGTTTTATTTTGTGCTGTCCTATTGTGCCCTCCATGTCGCGCAAGCGTGAGGGATTCCCGTTGTAGGGTATTGCAATACGTTCATGATTCGCTTATAGTGGGTTGCTTGAGTGACAGAAGCATAAACCCGAGTAAGGGGGTTGTTGCGTATGGGATAAATGGGACTTGATATGTTAATGCTATGGTTAGGTTTTACCTTAATGATCTTTAGTAGTTGCAGATGCTTGCTAGAGTTCCAATCATAAGTGCATATGATCCAAGAAGAGAAAGTATGTTAGCTTATGCCTCTCCCTCGTATGAAATTGCAATAGTGATTACCGGTCTTGTTAACAATTGCCTAGGAAAATTCCGCACACCGACCCATCATTATTCCACACTCGCTATTTATAATACTTAAGTAATATATTCTAAGTCTATGATAACAGCACCTACTTTTATATTTTATCTCTCTGATATCATGCAAAGTCATCCTCTTCATACCCACAATGTAGTTTTATTTCTCATTTCTAGTTGGAAGCAAACGTTCGATGTACGTAGAGTCGTATCAGTGGCAGATGGGACTTCAGAGAAAATTGATCTTGCCATTAGCTCCTTGTGGGTTCGACACTCCATACTTATCACTTCCACCTTTGGAAATTGCTACGATGATTCCTTGCACTTGGGGATTATCAATGTCTAGCTTGTATTGCTTCTAATTTTGTTGAATTCCATCTGCTTACTTTACACATTATACTTGTGAATAAGACACGTGTTCCTATTTCTAGAACATACAATATCTGTCTATCACAACATGTTCTTACATCAGAGTACTACTGTTGTGTAACCTGCAACAATCACTTATCATAATTCATGTTTGACTTGGGAGTGTGATATAGGTTACATCTTGCATTCTTTTCTAGCTTGTACTACTTCTAATCTGTTGAAATGGCACTTATGACGAGACAGTTTTAACTTGGTAGAGTGATATTCGTTGCATCTTTCATATGGTGTCTAGATTTCATTGCTTCTAATTTGTTGAAATGCCTTCTACTTAGTTTACACATCATAGCTGTGAATATGCAATGATGTCCTTTTTTCTTACACATTCAATCGTCCTATCATGCGGTCACCTTACATTAAAGTAGTGCTCGTCAGCATCCTACATCAATGAGTTCTGAAAAGCGAATTTTTATTCATTTTTCTTGTGGGTTTTACTTGACAAGGCAATAAAACTAGGAAAGAGGAAGGAAAAAATAAGGCAGGGACTGATGGCGGTCTTCCGGCGAAACCGGCATCCCAGGTGCTTTCTCTAGCTTGGCAGTGGGATATTGTCTTGCATGTTGCATACAATGCCTATCTTGCATTGCTTCTTATTTGTTGAAATGGATTCTGCTTAATTTACACTAACAATTGTGAATATGCCATGTCGTCCTGTTTTTCGTACATATTCCATCCTGGTATCATGTGTTTGCCTTACATCTCGCATTCTTTTCTAGCTTGTACTACTTCTAATTTGTTGAAATGGCACTTATGACGAGACAATTTTAACTTGGTAGAGTGATATTCATTGCATCTCTCATATGGTGTCTAGCTTTTATTGCTTCTAATTTGTTGAAATGCCTTCTTCTTAGTTTACACATCATAAGCTATGAATACGCAATGCTATGAATATGCAATGGCACTAATGACGAGAGACCTTTAAATGGGTAGTGTGATGTTGTTTGCATCTTGCATATGATTTATTTCTTGTACTGGTTCACATTTGTTTAAACGCCAATTATGACGAGACACTGTTAACTTGGCAGAGCGATATTTGTAGCATCTTTCAAATGGTGTCTACCTTCCATTGCATTGCTTCTAATTTAGTGAAAGGTCTTCTGCTTAGTTTACACATCAAAGTTCTGATTATCTCATGTCGTCCTATTTTTCGTACATATTACATCCTCCTATCATGTGGTTATCTAACATGAAAGTTCAGTTCGTTTGTATCATGCATCAATTTGTTCTGAAGAACTAAATTGTTATTCCTTTTTCTTGTCGGCTTGACTTAACATGGCACAGAGAAAGAGGAAGGAACACATAATAACAGGGGATGGTGTTAGTACTAAGGACACACGGAAATGGAAGTGGAATAATCCTGTAGATTTTGCTGGTACTGTTGGTGCAATAGAAGGTCAAAGTCCAGCGGAAAATTGTACAAACGGCGTATCCCGTGCCACACGAGCTGCAAAACAAGCCAAATAGAAACCAATATCTACCACAAACAAGCAGAGCAGCCCTAGTTGTTGCAACACCTTCCACAGTACCACCAATTGCATGAGTTACTCGTTCAACAACTCAGCTAGCAGCACATTCCCAAGCTCCCTTGCCACCTGACACTACTTCTGAAGCACTCTTGACACAAGACGAGTTGGCAAGATCAGATGAACTTTGTGAGCTTCCGAAGCACTGTTGACACAAGACGAGTTGGCAAGATCAGATGAACTTTGTGAGCTTCAACAACAAGAAGGTAGTTGCTGGAGTCAAGTTACAATTGCATGCTTCTTTATATGTAGTTTCACGGTTTGATGTACACTAACACTTCCTATGTTCGTTGTTGTACTAGCATCTAGGCGCAAGAGGAAACAAACATCATGGATAATTCTTGATAGGTTAACTAAATCTAGAGGAGGAAGAATGGAGATCCGTTTTGAGGCAGGTTTAAAAAGGCCATGTGATGCTACAGAGTCAGCCAAGTTAGTATCAGAGGCAGCGGTTGCCGTTAGGTGTCATGTACGTATCCTTCCAACATGGATTCAGTACAGGAATGACAAAGAAGAAACCTAGTTTAACACCTTCCTCGACCATTTATCTGTAAGTATGGTTATGTATGGAAACTAGTAATATCGTCTTGCTCTGTCCCATACTTTCTAGGTTGCTGATAATGGGACTCCCATAATTTTGAACATATGAGGTTCAAGTTGGATAGCTAAGATGATCCAACCAACAAGCTTGCACCCATGTTTTCAAGTCTGCTCTGCCACAGTATCGGTATAACTTGAGGAAAACTCACTTTGAAGGCAAGGCTAATGGTGAACTTACCCAAACATCTCTAGTGGAAAATATATCAGATGAAGATTGCAGAGGCCTCGTTATACACCGGTCTGATCCAAAGTATCAGGTACGTTATATGTATGTGATCAGATCACATGTTGAACTCCTATTTATGCATGTGCCTCACAAATATATCTTCTTGTAGGTGAACTGTTCAAAGAAGAAGGCCAATCGTACGAAAGTGAAATTCCAACAGACGAAAAGATCTCGTAGCTATATTGCACACAGCGAGGCTCTTCTAATTAGCTGTTGTTTCACTCTTTTCGCTGTACCATATTATCATATCTATATTGACTTGTTCCAAATGCAGAGGAAAGCCCCCAAGGACTAAAAAGTACCTGAACCAAATGCTGTGAAAATCTTCAAGGATTGTCACACTAGCAAGACAAAGGGCATGACTACACCAGTCAAAGCCGCTGTTGTAAGTCCTTAATCCTCATGCATTTTAACTACTACTTACTCTAATTTGTGCATTGAACTACATGGTTTGCAGCCAATGTCTATTACTCTTTTCAATTTTATACACAATTTCTTAGCGTATCATTGCACCTTACAAGGTTTAACAGAGAGGAATGATGTTCCTTTGATCTTAATCTGTAATCTAGTTCCATGCTGTACTTGCCCGCACAATGTTACAATTGCATGTTTGTCTGTTCTCAGTTGTTTTGTGATATGAATGATGTCATACTATGCTTAGCGTATTATAAACTTTGTCTCTTTATCCTTATCTGTCAATACAATGTGAAGAAATAGACAATACATTAGCCATGGTACATGGTCATATGTTTGGAACCTGGTTTTATTATGTACTTTGCAGTAAAATACAACTAATATTTTACATGGCTTCACCAGAATAAGTTATGTATATAGACCAAAGCTATTTTGTTTGGTTTTGCTGCCTCCTTAATACCTTTTGTTCTTGTACTACTAATGTAAAAACTCAACTTTTCAGCAAGCTATGAAAAAAATGGTGGAACCACCACCTTCTCAAGGTGACGAGGCAACTATAACCGCAATGTCACCTCTTGGTGCAGTGGGTCAGTACCTGTCCACTAACAGTGCCAAAAGCATGTTCCCGCGTAATACTGGGTTGGTTGTTAAGGCAATCTCATCCAAACTGCCTCATGATCAAGATATGCAAGCTCAAAACAATGTTATATCTGTGCTCCAGACACAAGTCCATTCCCTAGTGGAGACGCTTTGTGAAACAAGGACATCCATTGTTCGAGGTCGTCAAGATATGCATGGTTTTGAAACCAGACTATCAGACATTCGCTATGTTGTTCAGGAGCCTAGGAGAAATGAAGGCGAAGGTTATGGTGCTCCATCGGACAATACAACATGAAAACGTAATAGTCAGGTCAAATGAACTGAGGTTCTGAACTTCTGGTGGTGCATTTGTCTGCCAGACTGTTAACTTTTATGCCAACCTTCCGTTTGTTTTATCGTTGTAATTTGTTTTTTGCGATACAATTTTTTTCCTAACATGCAGCCACTGGCTGAAGAAAACAGCAAGCCTTTTTTGTATAGTGTAGGGTGTTCCCTATATTTGCACTGCTGGCGAACTTTGATGCCTAGTGGATGTAATCTGTGCAATTGCCTTAATAGCCTAGCATTAGTTTCGGGCTTATTTATTTCCTAGTCTTCTTTTTCCCTGGTTTGCTAGTGGCCGCAACAACCATGGTTCATATACGGACTGTGGTAACCTTGACCCTGCTACAGGCCGTAGGATCCATGGGCCTCCTATGGGCCGTCGGATAAATGGGCCTCGAACGGGCCGTAGAATCGGTGGGCCTTGGGCCATCGGATAAATGGGTCCACATGGGCCATAAATGAGCGTAATTGGTATCAGGCCAGCATGGTAACGGGCCGTTAACAGGCCTGAAGACAGCAAAGGCTTAATTCTATCACAGACATAATGGGTCGTTACTAGCCAGAATATAGGGCGGGCTAGAAACGGCGCAACAGGTTAACAGGCCAGAAACGGGCTGATTCTAGCCACGGGCCGAATTTGGCCCATTAGGGGAACAGGCCAGTAATGGGCCGTAAGTAATCAAGGGCTGGAAAGGAGCCCAAGAACGTATGGGCCTTCAGTAGGCCGAAAGCTAACACGGACTGGAAAACGGCCCATGTGAATCATGGGCCATTAATGGGTACAAAGAAATTTACTATTCATTATGGGCTAGAGTCATCGTCGGCCATCAAAGGGCCTAAAGATACGAAAGGCCTCACATGGGCCGAAAGACGTCATGGGCCATACATGGGCCTGATGACCCACAAGTATAAGGGATCACAATAGTTTTTGAGGGTAGAGTATTCAACCCAAATTTATTGATTCGACACAAGGGGAGCCAAAGAATATTTGCAAGTATTAGCAGCTGAGTTGTCAATTCAGCCACACCTGGAAATTAATTATCCACAGCAAAGTGATCAGTAGCATAGTAATATGACAATTTTGATAGTAGTAACAATAGCAATAGTAATGGTAACAATGATAGCAGTGATTTTGTAACAAGTGCAACAGTAACAATAGCAGTAGTAACTTAGCAAAAACAATATAACATAAATTCGTAGGCATTGGATTAGTAATTCGTTGGATGATATTCATCATGTGACAGTCATAACCAAGGGCAATACGGCACTAGCTCTAGTTCATAAATATAATGTAGGCATGTATTCCGCAAATAGTCATACGTGCTTATGGAAAGAACTTGCATGACCTTTTGTCCTACCCTCCCGTGGCAGCGGGGTCCAATTGGAAACTAAGGGATATTAAGGCCTCCTTTTAATAGAGAATATGAACAAAGCATTAGCACATGGTGAATACATGAACTCCTCAAACTACGGTCATCACCGGGAGTGGTCCCGACTATTGTCACTCGGGGGTTGCCGGATCATAACACGTATTAGGTGACTATAACTTGCAAGATCAGATCTAGAACATGGATATAATGGTGATAACATAAATGGTTCAGATCTGAAATCATGGCACCCAGGCTCAAAGTGACAAGCATTAAGCATGAAAAAGTCATAGCAACATCACTCTCAGAACACAGTGGATATTAGGGATCAAGCCCTAACAAAACTTACTCGATTACATGATGAATCTCATCCAACTCCTCACCGACCAGCGAGCCTACGAAGGAATTACTCACTCCCGGTGGGGAGCATCATGGAATTGGCAATGGAGAAGGGTTGGTGATGACGAAGAACGAAGATCCCCCTCTCCGAAGCCCCAAATGAACTCCAGATCTGGCCTCCCGATGAAGAATAAGAGGTGATGGCGGCTCCGTCTCGTGGATCGCGATAATTCTTTCTCCTTGATTTTTTCTAGAAATATGTGATTTTATAGCATATGTTTCAGGGTCTACGGGGCCACTAGGTGGGGACAACCCACCTGGGCGTGCTTGGGGGGCAGGCGCGCCGTGGTGAGTTGTGCCCACCCAGGTGCCCCCTCAGTTGGCTGTTGGCACCAGAAATTCTCATTTATTGTATAAAAAATCCTTGCAAAGTTTTGTTCCATTCCGAGAACTTTTATTTCTGCACAAAAACAACACCATGGTAGTTCTGTTGAAAAAAGTGTCAGTCCGGGGTTAGTTTCATTCAAATCACGCAAATTAGAGTCCAAAACAAGAGGAAAAGCGTTAGGAAAAGTAGATACATTTGAGACGTATCAACTCCCCCAAGCTTAAACCTTTGCTTGTCCTGAAGCAATTTAGTTGATAAACTAAAAGTGAAAAAAAAACTTTTATGAACTCTTTTGCTCTTGTTTACATAAATAGGCTTAAACAACACCCAGGTTTTCAGGTAAGATTATAACTAACCATGTCGACAATAACTCTTAAAAAATATATTAACTCATATCAATGACATGATCAGCTAGCGAGCAATAATAAGATATCTCAAACAGCAACAGGTTATCAAAACAACCATGATATAATATGACAATAGTGGTATCTCGCTAGCCCTTTCTGAGACGCAAAACATAAATGCAGAGCACCTCTGTCGTGGAAAGGTCACGGCAGATGTCCTAGCAAAAGAACTTAGTTGTGGAGCCATCACAACTAGGAAGCTTAAAGGGGTTAAAGGGGACAAAGTACACGGGAGTTTATACTGGTTCGGCCCCTTGCGGTGAAGGTAAAGGCCTAATCCAGTTTGAGGTGGTATTGCTTATGTCTCGATTACCAGGAAGTGAATCCGCTTGACCTACCTTTCGATCTGTGGTTACTTTTCCTGAACCACCGCCGGGTCGTCCCTTTATATACACAGGTCGACGCCCAGCGGCTCACGAAGTTCCGGCCAGCTCATAAACAGTGTCCGGCTCGGTGACTATCTATTCTTGCCTTACAATAAAAGTCAAACATATATGGCGGTTTATCTCTATGGGCCTTAAACCGCCTTCGGCTTTGGGCCCTTAACTGAACCGCCATCTTCAAGTATCGTCTTGGGCTACATATTACGAATCGCCATAGGTAGAACCCGTTCCCTCCTGGGCGGGTCATACATAATAGTTATATCCTCAACATTAGGCCCCAGATTGATTTGAACTGGTTCATGTCAATCTTCAATACTTAGAAAAATCTTCTCTTCTTCATCTATGCGAGAGTTTATAACCCGCCATGACGTCATTTTCTGGACTTGTGATAACCCGCCATGACGTCACCTGCCATTAATTCACACTTTATCCAACATATCTCAATGGATCTTCATCTTTAATAACCGCTCCAAAAATCGAGGCGTCTGGGCAGTTGGATAACCATGTTTTGGCCTCCTCGTTTTTCTCGCCCGCTTATTAGTCTTTCCTTATAAATAGCCACGACCAGTCTTCTTCTCAATCTCCCCCTTTTCCATCATCTTCTTCCTCTCGCGACCCTCTGACGCTCGAGCTCCGCCCCGCCGTAGAGCACCTCGTCCTCCTCAACCTTGGCTGCTGCATCAACCTATGTTCGGATCAGAGTACGCCGACGCCCCATCGTAGTAGAATCTGCACATGTAAGTGCTTCTCCTCCAGCACGCCAGATCGCATTAGGGTTCCTGACTGTTCGTCGTGTTCTTCATGGTTTATTCATAGTTGCTCCACCGTAGCATCTTTTGATCTAAAACCAATATAGAACTTATGCGGTAGTTGTTTTTCCACCACCTTCAATACTAGCGGACCCCCCTTTCTTTGGCAAGAGATCTCATTAGTGCTTATGAACTCCCTGTACTGGTTTTTTAGGTCTGAATTATTTCCTTTTTCTGAACTGCTGCTGATCTGAAATAATACTTGCAATCTGTGAAATCTGTTTGTGCCGTACTTAGCAAAAAACTGCACCTGGATAGATCCACCTAGTCATGGCGGCTCATACCACCGGCTTTAATTGCAATGCTCAATAGATAACATCAAACTGCTCATGGCGGCTTAGATAACCTGATGTAATTAGTCATATACCAGTAGTCCCCTTTGTAAGCCGCCATGCTTTAATACTTTTCCCTCCGGCTTAAATTTGATCAGGCAAATTTATTGTTTTTTAGGCTTCCTTCTTCACAATTCCGCCGAAAACAACCACTTCCTGTAACTGGGTTCGCTCCATCGTCACGGAAAGCACACTTGAAGATTTTGTGAAAACCGGCTATCTGCCCAAAATGGATGTCATGTCATACCGTGGCCCTAAGCCGACAGAAGAAAAGCCTCAACCCAAAGAAGGGGAAGTCATTGTCTTCACTGATCACATGAACCGGGGCTTTTCGCCACCCGACTCTAAGTTCTTCAGAGACGTTCTGTGCTTTTTCGATCTCCATCCTCAAGACATCGGACCTAATTCCATGTCTAACATATGCAATTTTCAAGTGTTCTGTGAGGTGTACCTTGAAGAAGAGCCCAACTTGGAACTTTTCAGAGAATATTTTTACTTGAACCGCCAGAATGAATACTCCAACGGACCTAGTTTGGAACTTGGCGGGGTCTCAATCCAACGACGAAGAGACGCCGTTTTTCCTTATGCCCAACCGCCAAGTCATCCCAAGGACTAGAACCAGACTTGGTTCTACTGCCAAGATACTTCTCTGGCTGATGAGAACCCGCTGCCCAGCTTTCGCGCCCTGCGCCTCGAATCCAATCATCCGCTCCCCGACAAGTTGTCAGCTGATGATCGCCAGAAGCTTGCCCCTACCATCGCCAAAGTCAAGGTTTTGTTGGGGAACGGTTTGAATGGCATTGACTTGGTCCGGTGCTGGGTTGCATGGCGGATCATCCCCTTGAGCCACTGCTCCGGTTCAATGTGCACTTACACAGGTGACATAAAGGACCCGTTGCGCCACAGCCCCGATGAGTTACTTGATATCCTTATCAGTGAGATGAAAAAATCTCTTCTGAATGAGAGCCTAGCTGATTGCAGCAAGGTGGGCCTAAGCAGTTTCTGCAAGTCTAACCCGGCACCAAAAGTAAGTCGCCGAACCGGCTATTTTACCTTCATTCTTAATACTTTGTTTTAACTCAACCTTGACGATTTTCACAGGCTGATGATGACTTTTGGAATAAAGAATATGACCATGAAGCTGCAAAGAGAGCCAGGAAGGCCAAGAAAGCCGCCAGGAGAGCCACTAAGAAAAGAGGAAAGAAGCCTAGCGCTTCTGAATTACTTCAACTGGAGGACACCTCTGAGTCGGAGGTAGATCTTGATTCTCTTGGCTCTTTTTTCAATCATCTTATTGACACTGATTATCATCAGGATGACACGGTAACGAGTCAGGGAGTGGAAGAAGAGGTAACTATTATTTCCTCTGTATCCGAGCCTTTGCCAAGACAAAAAATCCAAAGAGTAACCCAGAAAGTAAGATTTTCACACCCCTTAGCTCATCTGGATACTCACTTTATTTCGAAGCAACAACAACATGAGAGCCGGCGGCAGACCCGGACAAGCAAGGATGTGGGACTCTCCTCCGGCTTACTGAACACGCCGAGGAAGCGCCGAAATGAGGTCACCCCTGACTTAAACGCTTTTTATCCTTTGGCGGGTCTCACTCGTCAACCGCTCAACCCTTCCGATTCAAATTATCAGGAAACTTCACATTCCTCTTCCGGCGACTCAATCTAGTCTAATATGCCGGCTTTCAAGACCGCTCCAGGGTAATGACGATTTATTTATCTTTTACTCATTACAATCCTTCTATACTTGTACTGACCTTTTTGACTCATGCAGTGGAAAAGCAAAACCCAGCAAAAGGCCCAAGAAGAACAAGTCGGTCGAAGAGCCGACAGTCAATGAGCCGGAGCTCCAAACCGCAATGCCTGAGGCCTCTGTTCCTGAGCCGCTTGAGCCTGTTCATGACATGCCAACAATGACTGTGGACCCGCCTGTTGATCAAACCGCTGATGGCTCTTTAAACCCTGAAGCTTCAAGCCCGGTCAAGACAGCCAACCCACAAGATGTTGATGTAGAGATCACCAAGACTGGCTTTACTGAGCCGGGGAGACCTACTGTGTTGGCCAAGCATTCTGATAAGGAAGAACATGTTGAGCCATGCAAATTACAATTTGATATCGCCAACTATGCTCACCTGGGCATTGGTGAACTATACTCTGGCTTTCTCATCCAAGTACATAGTAGCCGTGATCTTGAAGTGGACATGGTGAAGCAGATGCATCTTAAATTTGAGGTATGATCTCTTCAACTCTAAGATTATGCATATCCTCCCAGCCCCCAAGTTTACTGTGTATTTTAAATGTGTTGTGGACTTGATCAAAATCCGGCTTAAAGTTGTGTAACCCTTATGAACCGGCTATGGCCGGTTGTAGCACCAAGGTGTCATCATAAAATTGTAACTAGACAAGCAATATGCATTATCCCCCAAGTGCTAGGCACTCTTGCTCGCAAAGTGCTTGGGACTTACTCACTTAAGCCGCCACTTAGATAGAGCTTTCAGTAGACATTAGCCCCCAAGTGCCAAGTGTTATTGCGTGCAAAAGGCTTGGGACTTGATATTTTGAACTTAAATTTGAATTATGATGTTAATCTAGTTTATGAACAGACCATCACTGCTGAACTTCAAACATAGCTATCTGAGTTGAAGACCCGCCTGGAACTGCAAGAGTCTGAGACCCAAAAGGCAAACTCAAAGTTCGAATTTAGCATGGATGAAGCAGGAAAAACTGAAAACCAGCTTTGAAGCTAAAAAAGCGCCTGGGCTGAAGAAAAGATTCTGCTGACCCAACGGGCAGAAAAGGCGGAGGCGGCTCTCGAAGAAGCCACCACATAACTTACTGGCTTAAAACGCCAGGTGTCCCAGATGGTATCTACTATTTTTGGTAAGTCGCCTGACGATTGTCAAATTTTGAATATCATCCTTGATGATATTATCTGCTCTTAACTCCTCTGTGATTATTATGCAGGCCCTAGAAGCAGCAATCTCAACTAGGACATGCTTGTAAAGCTAAAGGCGGTTTACACATTGGTAGAGCAGCTTTACACTGGTGCTTGATACGTCTCCAACGTATCTATAATTTTTGATTGTTCCATGCTATTATATTACCTGTTTTGGATGTTTATGGGCTTTACCTTACACTTTTATATCATTTTTGGGACTAACCTACTAACCGGAGGCCCAGTCTGAATTGCTGTTTTTTTTTGCCTATTTCAGTGTTTCGAAGAAAAGGAATATCAGACGGAGTCCAAACGGAATGAAACCTTTGGGAGTGATCTTTTTGGAACAAACGCAATCCAGGAGACTTGGAGTGGACGTCAAGAAGCAGCCGAGGCAGCCACGAGGGTGCAAGGCACGCCCTAGGGGGGTGGGTGCACCCCCACCCTCGTGGGCCCCTCATGGCTTCCCTGACCGACCTCCTTCGCCTATATATATCTATGTACCCCGAAAACATCCAGCAGCACCACGAAACCCGATTTCCACCGCCGCAACCTTCTGTACCCATGAGATCCCATCTTGGAGCCTTTTTCGGTGCTCCACCGGAGGCGGAATCGATCACGGAGGGCTTCTACATCTTCACCATAGCCTCTCCGATGAGTTATAAGTAGTTTACCATAGACCTTCGGGTCCATAGTTATTAGCTAGATGGCTTCTCTCTCTTTGAATCTCAGCACAAAGTTCTCCTCGATCTTCTTGGAGACCTATTCGATGTAACTCTTTTTGCGGTGTGTTTGTCGAGATCCGATGAATTATGGGTTTAGGATCAAGTTTATCTATGAGAAATATTTGAATCTCCTCTGAATTCTTTTATGTATGATTGGTTATCTTTGCAAGTCTCTTCGAATTATCAGTTTGGTTTGGCCTACTAGATTGATCTTTCTTGTAATGGGAGAAGTGCTTAGCTTTGGGTTCAATCTTGCGGTGTCCTTTCCTAGTTATAGCAGGGCCAGCAAGACACGTATTGTATTGTTGCCATCGAGGATAAAAAGATGAGGTTTATATCATATTGCTTGAGTTTATCCCTCTACATCATGTCATCTTGCCTAATGCGTTACTCTATTCTTATGAACTTAATACTCTAGATGCATGCTGGATAGCGGTCGATGTGTGGAGTAATAGTAGTAGATGCAGGCAAGAGGCGGTCTACTTGTCACGGACATGATGCCTACATACATGATCATGCCTAGATATTCTCATAACTATGCACTTTTATACCAATTGCTCGACAGTAATTTGTTCACCCACCGTAATACTTATGGTATCTTGAGAGAAGCCACTAGTGAAACCTATGGCCCCCGGGTCTATTTTCCATCATATAAGTTTTCAATCTACTTTATTTTGCAATCTTTACTTTCCAATCTATATCATAAAAATACCAAAAATATTTATCTTATCTTATTATCTCTATCAGATCTCACTTTTGCAAGTGGACGCGAAAGGATTGACAACCCCTTTATCGCGTTGGTTGCGAGGTTCTTGTTTGTTTGTGTAGGTACGAGGGACTTGCGTGGAGCCTCCTACTGGATTGATACCTTGGTTCTCAAAAACTGATGGAAATACTTACGCTACTTTGCTGCATCACCCTTTCCTCTTCAATGGAAAACCAACGTAGTGCTCAAGAGGTAGCAAGAAGTATTTCTAGCATCGTTGCCGGGGAGGTCTTCGCACAAGTCAAGACATACCAAGTACCCATCACAAACTCATCTCTCTTGCATTACATTATTTTCCATTTGCCTCTCGTTTTCCTCTCCCCCACTTCACCCTTGTCATTTTATTCGCCCTCACTTTCCTGTTCGCCTCTCTTTTTCGCTTGCCTTTTTGTGTGTTCGTGTGCTAGATCATTTATTTCATCATCATGGCTAGCTTGTTCTTCATCCCTTTGTCTCCCGATTTTGAAGTCCTCCACTTCAAACAAAGACAAGGAGAAAACTTAAAAGATGCTTGGTTTAGGATGTTAGAATCCTATCGTAGTTGCAATATAGAAGGAGATTTCAAAATTTTACTTCACAATTTTTATGTTGGGCTAACCATATCCCATAGACAACTCCTTGATTTTGTCGCCAAAGGGAGTTTTATTGAAATTGATCCTAGTTTTGCTTATGAAATTATAGAGGGGATAGTAGGAGTACTTCCCCTACAAAAGGGATCACCCCTTACTCAAGAAGGAACCCAAATCTTAGAGAAATTATGTGAATTGCAAAAATTTATTGAACCTCTTAAAAATGTTGGTGGGAATCTCAACCGCATGAATACTATGATTACACTTTGCAATAAGCGGTTGGATGCTCTAGATCTAAAGATCTCCAAGCATGAAGGAAAATGTAAGGAACCTCCCGGATCCGAGCATAACTCCATTAAAAAGTCCAATACCAAAGATGGCAATACTTAGATCTATTCTCGCTTTTATGCCTAGCTAGGGGCGTTAAACGATAGCGCTTGCTGGGAGGCAACCCAATTTTATGTTTGTTCCTTGCTTTTTGTTCCTGTTTAGTAATAAATAATTCATCTAGCTTCTGTTTAGATGTGTTTTATGTTTTAGTTAGTGTTTGTGCCAAGTAGAACCTATAGGATCATCTTGGGTGAAAGTTAATTTGATCTTGCTGAAAAACAGAAACTTTTGCATGCATGAGAATAATTTTAATAAATCACAGAAACGTGATTTTTAGTTGATTAGTTTTGAAGTAGATTAATATACAAATTTCCTAGGACTTCCTATTTTGGTAGGATTTTTAGAGTTCCAGAAGTATTCGGAAGTTACAGATTGCTACAGACTGTTCTATTTTTGACAGATTCTGTTTTTCGTGTGTTGTTTGCTTATTTTGATGAATCTATGGCTAGTATCGGGGGGTATGAACCATAGAGAAGTTGGAATACAGTAGGTTTAACACCAATATGAATAAAGAATGAGTTCATTACAGTACCTTAAGTGGTGGTTTTTCTTTCTTACACTAACGGAGCTCATGAGATTTCCTGTTGAGTTTTGTGTTGTGAAGTTTTCAAGTTTTGGGTAAAGATTTGATGGAGTATGGAATAAGGAGTGGCAAGAGCCTAAGCTTGGGGATTCCCATGGCACCCAAAGATAATTTAAGGACAACCAAAAGCCTAAGCTTGGGGATGCCCCTGAAGGCATCCCCTCTTTCGTCTTCGTCTATCGGTAACTTTACTTGGAGCTATATTTTTATTCGCCACATGATATGTGTTTTGCTTGGAGCGTCTTGTATGATATGAGTCTTTGCTTTTTAGTTTACCATAATCATCGTTGATGTACACACCTTTTGCGAGAGACACGCATGATTCGGAATTTATTAGAATATTGTATGTGCTTCACTTATATCTTTTGAGCTAGACAATTTTGCTCTAGTGCTTCACTTATATATTTTTAGAGCACAGTGGTGGCTTTATATTGTAGAAATTATTGATCTCTCATGATTCACTTATATTTTTTTGAGAGTATTTTAGAACAGCATGGTATTTTCTATGGTTATAAAATTGGTCCTAGAATGATGGGCATCCAAGTTGGGTATAATAAAAACTATCATAGAAAGTGCATTGAACACTATGATCAATTTGATGCTTGATAATTGTTTTGGGATATAAAGGTGGTAATGTTAGAGTCATGCTAGTTGGGTAATTATGAAATTGAGAAATACTTGTGTTAAAGTTGGCAAGTCCCGTAGCATGCACGTATGGTAAAAGTTGTGTAACAAATTTGTTGCATTCTTTTGATTGCCTTCCTTATGTGTGAAGATCAGGATCGCGTGATGGTTAACTCCTACCAACCCTTCCCCTAGGAGCATGCATAGAAGTACTTTGCTTCGAGGTCTAATAAAATTTTGCAATAAGTGTATGAGTTCTTTATGACTAATGTGAGTCCATGGATTATACGCACTCTGTCATGCCCAATATGCGATACTATCCTAAAGA
This sequence comes from Triticum aestivum, assembly GCF_018294505.1. Classification (NCBI taxonomy): domain Eukaryota; kingdom Viridiplantae; phylum Streptophyta; class Magnoliopsida; order Poales; family Poaceae; genus Triticum; species Triticum aestivum. The sequence continues at coordinate 368,519,256 of NC_057798.1, read as the reverse complement.
GACTCAAAGGTCCCACCAAGGATAGAACCGCATATTGATACTTTTTGCAAGGTGGATATCATTACATCAACATTACATAATAGATGGGGATACATACAAAAGGCATACAATGCCACACGAATACAACATCCTCTTACATAAGAGCACCATCCGACTACGGATGAAACACAAACAGAAGCTCAAATGACATCCACCCTGCTAGCCCAGGCTGCCGACCTGGAACCTATCCCCTGATCGAAGAAGAAGCAGAAGAAGAACTCCAAAACAAGAAAACATCACTATCGCGTCATGATCATCGCATAACCTATACCTGCAACTGTTGTTGTAGTAATCTGTGAGCCACGAGGACTGAGCAATCCCATTACCATGGGTATCAAGACTAGCAAAGCTTAATGGGTAAGGAAGGGGTAAAGTGGTGAGGTTGCAGCAGTGTCTAAGCATATATGGTGGCTAACATACGCAAATAAGAGCGAGAAGAGAAGCAACGGAACGGTCGTGAAGCTAGCAATGATCAAGAGGTGATCCTGAACTCCTACTTACGTCAAACATAACCCAAAACCGTGTTCACTTCCCGGACTCCGCCGAAAAGAGACCATCACGGCTACACACATGGTTGATGCGTTTTAATTTGTATCTGGTGTCAAGTTATCTACAACCAAACATTAACAAATTCCCGTCTGCCACATAACCGCGAGCACGACTCTCGAAAGTTTATACCCTACAAAGGTGTCCCAACATAGCCCATCACAAGCTCTCACGGTCAACGAAGGATATTCCTTCTCCCAGGAAGACCCGATCAGTCTCGGAATCCTGGTTTACAAGACATTTCGACAATGGTAAAACAAGACCAGCAAGACCGCCTGATGCACCGACATCCCGATAGGAGTTGCACATATCTCGTTCTCAGGGCAACATCGGATGAGAAATCCGTATAACTAAAACCAGACCTCAAGTTTCCCTGAGGGGGCGCTACAAAGGGCTCTGGTTCGGACCAGCACTTAGAGAAGCAATGGCCCGGGGTGGCTAAATAAAGATGACCCTCAAGAGTGCGACTCCCAAGGGAAAAGTAGGTGGTGGTGAGGCAAATGGTAAAACCAAGGTTGGGCCTTGCTGGAGGAGTTTTATTCAAAGCGAACTGTCAAGGGGTTCCCATAAATCACCCAACCGCGTAAGGAACGCAAAATCACGGAACATAACACCGGTATGACGGAAACTAGGGCGACAAGAGTGGAACAAAACACCAGGCATAAGGCGGAGTCTTCCACCCTTTACCAAGTATATAGATGCATTAATTAAATAAGAGAATTGTGATATCCCAACATAATCTTGTCCACCATGGAGCAATCTTCAACTTCACCTACAACTAACAATGCTATAAGAGGGGCTGAGCAAAAGCGGTAACATAGCCAAGCAACGGTTTGCTGGGAAGGGTGAAAAGTTTAGAGGCTGACATGGCAGTTTGGTAGGCTTGAGGAGCAAAAGATAGGTGGCGCAACATAGCGATAGAACGAAGCAACTAGCATAACAATGATAGTAATGAGATCCAAGGTGACGGTTATCTTACCTGAAATCCCACAAGGAAGAAGAACGAGTCCATGAAGAAGATGAAGCCACGAAGACGAACCAAGCGTAGACGAATGAATCCTCACGATCGCAACGAAATAGGAACTAACGAGAAGGAGCACAACCGGAAAGAAGCAAACAACAAGGTAAACACACAACACATAGACATGGCATGATGCTCAACAAAGTATGTTGCATGACAAGGCGACATGAAGCTACTCATGGCAAGAGATGCTGCAAACAAGAGCAACACATCAAAGCAAGTTTAAATGAGGCCGGAAACAACATATAACAATTCCGGTAAGTCCTCATATGCAAATTTTGAAATTGGTCCAGAACTGAATAAGGCTTATGTTCAAGTTGTTAAACATAAAGTTAAGATGCACCAATATGATCTACACGAGATTCTAGTCAAGTTACATATAAAGTTCATTTAATTCGGAGCTACGACCTAGAAGATATAAGCAAAACAAGTTAACATGGCATTGATGCAAAATGCATGCAAACATCAAGAAAACACTATGAAAACATGGATGTAACATGATAATATGAAACTTCATGCAAAATCAAGCAAGTTTCATATAGAGCACACTCAAAACGGAGCAACGGTTCAACACATACACACTATACAAGTTTAAAGGACAAGCTGTCCAAAACAGCAACTAGGCATCTTGCAAGCATCAAAACAATATGCTACAACATCTCAACGTAATAACTAAAGGCATGGGCATGAAGTACAGGTAAAGCATGACAAAACATGAACAGTCAGCTATCTCCAGAAATCACTATACCATGCTCAAAAGGACATGGCAAGATTGCAAATAATAACAGTTTCAGACTTAGCAGAAAGAACATCAGGTTGCAATGTTTAGAGCTATCAAACATCATGTTAAAGCAAGATATCATGGCAAACAAAGGCATGGAATACTAATACTAAATACAAAGAACAAAACTTCCTTACTGAACTAATTCCAAAGATCAACAGAAAATATGGTAGCATCCATGCAAACATGGCAAATGATATGACAGATTCAGACATGGCAGGAATAGCGATAAGTAGGCATGTTGGTGAGCTTGTACAACTCACCACAGAGAAATACATGGCATGACAAGGTAACCAAAAGTAATAATACATGTTTGTTAATCTAAGCATGTGAAAAGCAAGTTCATAGGGTGCATGGATCACTAGCAAAGCTCATGGCAAAACTAAACTTAATGTTAACAGACTGACAGCAACATTATTTAGCAATTTGAGAGCAAGATTACAACAAACTACATCAGTCTATAAATGAAACCAGGGGCATGGATGGATAGAGCATGACATGTGTAACAAAACATCCTTAGTGAACATCTCCAGATTATGCATAGAATGACATGTAGCAGCAGGTTTACAAAGCATCATGATATAGCAGATCCAACCTAGCAAAACAGTAATATCAAGTACCCTACTTAACAAGCTTGATGCACTCACCACAAGACTCACAAAAATATATGGATTGCACCACTATAAAGATGGCATGATGTAGCACAAAATTCATGTAGACATCAAGCTCATAAGATGCACACACGAAATGCAATGAAAAAGACAAAACAGCAAGTTCTGTTAACAGACAGCAGATAACATCATATAGCACTCTTGCAACTATAATTTGGGCATCAAGATGAACTCTAATGAACATAGAACAATGGAACAAAATGAAGATCACACTCTGATGAACATTTTGATATATTATATGCACAAATCAGAGCTACACACAAGAAGTTATGGCATGATCAACATGGCACCAGAATATGCAAATTTATAGGACTTGGCCATTTTTTTTAAAACAGAGGGGCGACATATAGTTAAGCAACGCCTAGGGCGAGGGATAGGCGAAGGCTAGGCTTCTCACCTAGTGGGCCTTGGCCCACTTCGGTGAGGAGGTTGGCTAGGCCTAGAGAAGCTGGGCCTGCTTGTGGGCCCCACGAAGGTCAGCTCGTGCTCGTCCTCCTCCCGATCCCGCCTGGATCGGGGAAGGCAAGGGCGGCGGCGGCAGCCGGCTTGACTGCGCTGATGCTGGAGCGACATGGGGACGGGAGGATGAAGGGGATCGGTGGATCTGGCCCCTAGCCACCGGATCCAGTCGGTTTCTGGCGCGGGGAGGCGCCCGGGGTCACGGAGCTTGAGGCCGGCGGCGACGACAGCCATGGCGGCGCTGCAGCAGGGAGAGGGAGGTTAGAGGAGGAACGAGAGGAGAGGAAGGGAGAGTGGGGTTTGGCGGCGCTAGCCTGGGTGGTCGCCGGCGGGCAGCGGCGCACTGCTCCGGCGTGCGGAGGAGGCCCTGGATCGGGATCCACCTGATCCAGACAAGCGAGGCAGCAGGGAGACGGCGGTGGGCTCGCGGGCGCTCGGTTTGGGCCCCGATCTGGGCTCGGCGGGCTCCGTGCGAGCCTGGGCGGGCCTGCGGCGGCGGGGAGCGGGCAGGGGACGCGCTGGGGACTCGTGGCACCTCCCCAGTGGCTGCGGGCGGCGGGGAGGGCGATGTGGCGGCGTGGGATAGGCCGAAGGGCATGGCGGCGGCGGCGACAAGTGGCGGCGCATGGGAGGAGCGGCGCTAAAAGCGAGGTGGAGGTGGGAGGAGGCTGGCGGCGCACTGATTTTGAGGAGGGAGTTGTCTGCTGCCAAAAATGGAAGGGGAGGCTTCTTTTATATGCAGGGTTAGGGTTTGAGGGGTTAGGATGGGTTTTCGGACCGTGCGATCGCCATCGGATGGCTCCGGACGCGAGAAGGGGTAGGTGGGCTGCCAGTAGGCATAGTGGGATGTGTAAAGAGGAGGTGGTCTGCGATGAAAGAGGAGGAATGCAGCCCGGCGGCTGTTTCCGGAGACCGAAAATATCCGACGGTAGACCGGCTATAATGCCGCTATAAGTTTAACGGTTGGGCTATCAAACGAGCTCAGAATGCGATGAGACTTGACAAGTGCTCTGTCTACACTATAATAAGACCGCACGCCAAGTTTCATCCCATTCCGAGAACATTTTTATGCCACTCGCGAAACGAGGTCTGAGAGGGGCAACGGGCGCGAGTGGGAGTGTCGGATCGCGAAATGGACAATGGGGAAAAGGACCGGATGCAAGTTTTGAAAAACTGGCAGACACCTGGCGCATCGAATCCGGGGCGTTACAACACTCCCCACTAACAAGAGATCTCGTCCCGAGATCTTAGGACCGAGATGGAAGGGAAAAGGGGTGAGGTGAAATAAGAACTCAAGAGAATAAGCAAAGAATCGAGAGCACTCGAGAAGAAGAGAGGAACGACGAGAATGGCGATAATCGAAAGCTCATGGAATCAGATAGACTAAGAAACCACTCCGGTTAGAACGAGATAAGAAACGAATAAGACTGAAAGGATTTAGGCAACACTCCGGCTGAAACATGGAGGAATAGAACACGAGCTTGAGAGGATGGAATGATAATTGATGAAGACATGACACAAAACCTCTGGAAAGAATTAAAAAAAGTTGAATGAAAAGAACATAGAAGAAAACGACAACTTGTTCCATGAATGAAATTGAAAGCATCTTTAGAAGGAAGGTTTGAACGGAGTTGTTGAGAAAATCAACAACAAAAGAATAAGCTTGATGTGGACTTATCAAAAAGAACTCAAAACTTAAGGTGTAAATATACCACAACCAATGTCTGAATAGCTGAGAAGAACGAATAAATGCAAAACTCCACTCCAGAAGAATACGGAGAATTAATTGCACTTCGAGAGGCAAGAAGGAAAGATACTTGAGCTCCTCCAAAGAATCTTGATGAACACTTGATGAATGAATTAAGGGCGTGTTCGGATTCTCCCCAGCTTCACAAAACTCCACATTTCCAACTTCTCATCCTCGCTTCGAACTTCAGGTAGCGATTCCTGGAGCGTTCGGGACATCGGTAGCTTCTCCCACAGTTGCAGCCCAACTAAGAGAGGGTTGTGGCCTGTTAGGTGTATGTTGGGCCGGCTGCATGAAACCCAATTAGGAGGGGGTAGCGGTACAAGCGAGGATTCACTTAATGATTCGAGATGTTCTGTTTCTTTTTGAGGGGAGCCAACGAACGGGTATACTTGGCGGTGGCAGTTCCTTGTAAATAGAGTGAACTCCATCTTCACGTTTCGGTGGAGCTGGCCGGTCTCGCTTCTCTTTTTTACACGTAGGGAAGGAGGAGCTTCCCGAATCCAACTTCTCGAGCTAAAACCGTTCGGGACAATTTCGTTTGGGAAGTTTTCGAAGCGTGAAGCCGGAGGACATCAGAACACGCCCTAAATCATGAAGAACCGCCAAGAAGAACTCCGGTGACAAAAGGATGATGAGATAGAAATGAATGAAAGAATAATATTAAAGCTTGCGGTGACTTGGATGGAGGTTCCGACGAGATAAGCGAGATTAGCTTGGAACTCCGGAAAAGAAAAGATGAAAACACTTGGAACTAGAATTTTTTCATCAAGAACAATCTCCGAAGGAAGGAATTAATCAACTTGATGCAATAAGAATAAGATTTATTGTATGCTTATCCTTCATCAAATTAAATTGATGACAAGCAATGGATTTGGCATGCAACTTATTCTTGTTGAAAAGGATTAAGGGGGGGTATATGGCGCAAAACTTGAGAAAGTCTTCATGAACCACCGGCAGGGTTGGAAAGAACGAATGAATTAGTATGATAATCAAAGAGAAAGAATCTGAAAGAACCACCGTTCGAATTCGGAAATGATTGACGAAAGAGAATGAATCACAGGGAAGACTTAGAAGAACAAATATGCTTGAGGGGATTTAGATACAAGGGAACGGGAAGAATTTGAACTAAACGAAGAGCACTTGAACGAAGCATCGGGATAATTGGATAACGGTAGCTGAAATGTGAGGACGAAGAATTCTTCTGGAATGATGGCCTCCAGTGAAAAGAAATGGAAAAACAACTTCTGACATACTCCGGATGGTTAAGAAAAGAGTATCTGACAAATGGAATAATTCGTGAGGATAACATGAAGCTAGAACCACGAAACTTCGCGAGAACAGACAAGATTTAGAGGAAAAACTCTTCTTCGGTCTTCAAAAGACGACGAGAAACACCACCAAAATTGTTAAGGCACTCCGGGGGAACGAAAAGCGGAGAGGTTGAGGCAACAATGAAAATGATTCGAAATTGATCTTGGAAAAGATCTAACTGATGAAATTCATACTTACGTCAACTTCGAAAAGGATTCGAGAATAGCTCCGGGAAATTAGAAGAGTCGGGTAAGATCCTGGGAAAAGACTTGTGGGTTAGGGCCCACTAAAAAGAAACGCTGTTGGAAAGGATTGTTGAACAGATAAATGATGCACTGAAACAATTGAAATATTTGAATGAGGTGACAACCTCGAATTAATTGGAACACAGACGAATCTCCTGAGATGTCTTGAACTCCGGAATGATTGAATGGCGATAGGCAAACGAGTAAGGAGAACACTTGATCCAAGGAAAAGAATGTGATCAACCCGAAAAACTTGAATTGAGTGCACCGGAAAAAGAAAGGGATGAAGAATGACGAACGAGACGAGAATTCACCGGTTGAAATAATTGAGGGAAGACTGAAGAGGCTCCGTACGAATGAAATTGATGCTCAAATAGAGACGCAAACTCTAGGAAGAAAAAAGGGTGGGAGGGCGGGAAAACAAAGGCAACTTGGAAGGGGAAAAACCGATGATTAACTTCAAGAGGAAACACTGGTTGAAAGACGGCAAAGGCTTCACACGAGTAGGATGGATACTCGATTAGGGGCCCCGGCTCCAGGAAGAAAAAGGGGGTGGGTGGGTGGGAAAGAAGACAACTGAGGGTAGAGAAACAACTTCGTTGAAAGGGACTAAGGATTGAACTTGCAAAAACAAAGAGGGTCGAATCGTCTTGACGAGAAAAGCACCAGATGAAAAGAGCTGAGAACCAACGATCGGAAAACCAACTACGTGAATCTAAAGAAAAATTTGAAGGGGAAGAGGAGTAATTCAAAACACCGACGTCAAGATTCCTCACCAGAGCAATGAAGGGGCTGAGGAGTAAAAAGAATTCCTACTCTCCGATATAACTAGACTACAAAAACAGTTTTCTTCTAGACTCGACAACGGCCAAACTACACGATCAATCAAGGGGGCTCCTATGGTCGGTCGAGGCTCTGATACCAACTTGTCACGCCCAATATGCGATACTATCCTAAAGAGACTCAAAGGTCCCAGCAAGGATAGAACCGCATATTGATACGCTTTTGCAAGGTGGATATCATTACATCAACATTACATAATAGATGGGGATACATACAAAAGGCATACAATGCCACACGAATACAACATTCTCTTACATAAGAGCACCATCCGACTACAGATGAAACACAAACAGAAGCTCAAACTACATCCACCCTGCTAGCCCAGGCTGCCGACCTGGAACCTATCCCCTGATCGAAGAAGAAGCAGAAGAAGAACTCCAAAACAAGCAAACATCACTCTCGTGTCATGATCATCGCATAACCTGTACCTGCAACTTTTGTTGTAGTAATCTGTGAGCCACGAGGACTCAGCAATCCCATTACCATGGGTATCAAGACTAGCAAAGCTTAATGGGTAAGAAATGGGTAAAGTGGTGAGGTTGCAGCAGCATCTAAGCATATATGGTGGCTAACATACACAAATAAGAGCGAGAAGAGAAGCAACAGAACGGTCGTGAAGCTAGCAATGATCAAGAGGTGATCCTGAACTCCTACTTACGTCAAACATAACCCAAAACCGTGTTCACTTCCCGGACTCCGCCGAAAAGAGACCATCACGGCTACATACACGGTTGATACGTTTTAATTCGTATCTGGTGTCAAGTTATCTACAACCGGACATTAACAAATTCCCATCTGCCACATAACCTCGGGCACGACTCTTGAAAGTTCATACCCTGCAGGGGTGTCCCAACTTAGCCCATCAAAAGCTCTCACGGTCAACGGAGGATACTCCTTCTCCCAAGAAGACCCGATCAGTCTCGGAATCCCGGTTTACAAGACATTTCGACAATGGTAAAACAAGACCAGCAAGACCGCCTGATGCACCGACATCCCGATAGGAGCTGCACATATCTCGTTCTCAGGGCAACACCGGATGAGCAATCCGTACAACTAAAACCAGACCTCAAGTTTCCCTGAGGGGGCGCAGCAAAGGGCTCTGGTTCGGACCAGCACTTAGAGAAGCACTGGCCCGGGGGGCTAAATAAAGATGACCATCGAGAGAGCGACTCCCAAGGGAAAAGTAGGTGGTGGTGAGGCAAATGGTAAAACCAAGGTTGGGCCTTTCTGGAGGAGTTTTATTCAAAGCGAACTGTCAAGGGGGTCCCATAAATCACCAAACCACGTAAGGAACACAAAATCAAGGAACATAACACCGGCATGACAGAAACTAGGGCGGCAAGAGTGGAACAAAATACCAGGCATAAGGCCGAGTCTTCCACCCTTTACCAAGTATATAGATGCATTAATTAAATAAGAGAATTGTGATATCCCAACATAATCCTGTCCACCATGGAGCAATCTTCAACTTCACCTGCAACTAACAATGCTATAAGAGGGGCTGAGCAAAAGCGGTAACATAGCCAAGCAAGGGTTTGCTGGGAAGGGTGAAAAGGTTAGAGGCTGACATGGCAGTTTGGGAGGCTTGAGGAGCAAAAGATAGGTAGCGCAGCATAGCGATAGAACGAAGCAACTATCATAGCAATGATAGTAATGAGATCCAAGGTGACGGTCATCTTGCCTGAAATCCCACAAGGAAGAAGAACGAGACGAGTCCATGAAGAAGATGAAGCCACGAAGACAAACCAAGCATAGACGAACGAATCCTCACGATCACAACGAAACAGGAACTAACGAGATAGAGCACAACCAGAAAGAAGCAAACAACAAGGTAAACACACAACACATAGACATGGCATTATGCTCAACCAAGTATGATGCATGACAAGGCTACATGAAGCTACTCATGGCAAGAGATGATGAAATAAGAGCAACACATCAAAGCAAGTTTAAATGAGGCCGGAAACAACATATAACAATTCCGGTAAGTCCTCATATGCAAATTTAGAAATTGGTCAGAACTGAATAAGGCTTATGTTCAAGTTGTTAAACAGCAAGTTAAGATGCACCAAGATGATCTACACGAGATTCTAGTCTAGTTACATATAAAGTTCATTTAATTCGGAGCTACGGCCTAGAAGATATGAGCAAAACAAGTTAACATGGCATTGATGCAAAAATGCATGCAAACATCAAGCAAACACTCTCAAAACATGTATGTAACATGATAATATGAAACTTCATACAAAGTCAAGCAAGTTTCATATATAGCACACTCAAAACGAAGCAACGGTTCAACACATACACACTATACAAGTTTAAAGGCATGGGCATCTCGCAAGCATCAAAACAATATGCTACAACACCTCAACATAAGAACAAAAGGCATGGGCATGCACTACAGGTAAAGCACGACAAAAGATGAACACTGGGCTATCTCCATAAATCACTAGAACATGCTCAAAAGGACATGGCAAGATTGCAAATAATAACAGTTTCAGACTTAGCAGAAATAACATTAGGTTGCAATGTTTAGAGCTATCAAACATCATGTTACAGAAAGCTATGATGGAAAACAAAGGCATGGAATGCTAATACTAAAGACAAAGAACAAAACTCCCTTACCGAACTAATTCCAAAGATCAACAGAAAATATGGTAGCATCCAGGCAAACATGGCAATTGATATGACAGATTCAGACATGGCAGGAACAACGATAAGTAGGCATGTTGGTGAGCTTATACAACTCACCACAGAGCAATACATGGCATGACAAGGTAACCAAAAGTAATAACACATGTTTGTGAAGGTAATAATGTCAAGAGCAAGTTCATAGGGTACATGGATCACTAGCAAAGCTCATGGCAAAACTGAACTTAATGTTAACAGGCTGACAGCAACATTATTTAGCCATTTGAGAGCAAGCTTACAACACACTACAGCAGGCTACAAATGCAACCAGGGCCATGGATGGATAGAGCATGACATGTGTAACAAAACATCCTTAGTGAACATCTCCAGATTATGCATAGAATGACTTGTAGCAGCAGGTTTACATAGCATCATGATATAGCAGATCCAACCTAGCAAAACAGTAACAGCAAGTACCCTACTTAACAAGCTTGATGCACTCACCACAAGACTCACAAAAATACATGTATTGCACCACTATAAAGATGACATGATGTAGCACAAAATTCATGTAGACATCAAGCTCATAAGATGCACACACAAAATGCAATGAAAAAGACAAAACAGCAAGTTCTGTTAACAGACAACAGATAACATCATATAGCACTCTTGCAACGATAATTTCGGCGTCAAGATGAACTCTAATGAACATGGCACAATGGAACAAAATGAAGATCACACTCTCGTGAACATTTTGATATATTATATGCACAAATCGGAGCTACACACAAGAAGTTATGGCATGATCAACATGACACCAGAATATGCAAATTTATAGGACAACCGTTTAAAAAAAAACAGAGGGGCGACATATAGTTAAGCAATGCCTAGGGCGAGGGATAGGCGAAGGCTAGGCTTCTCACCTAGTGGGCCTTGGCCCAGTTCGGTGAGGAGGTCGGCTGGGCCTGGAGAAGCTGGGCCTGCTTGTGGGGCCCACGAAGGTCAGCTCGTGCTTGTCCTACTCTAGTCCCGCCTGGATCGGGGAAGGCAAAGGCGGCGGCGGCAGACGGCTTGACGGCGCCGGCGCTGGAGCGACGTGGGTACGGGAGGACGAAGGGGATCGGCGGATCTGGCCCCTGGCCACCGGATCCGGCCGGTTTCTTGCTCGGGGAGGCGCCCGGGGTCGCGGAGCTTGAGGCCGGCGGCGACGGCAGCCATGGCGGCGCTACAGCAGGGAGAGGGAGGTTAGAGGAGGAACGAGAGGAGAGGAAGGGAGAGCGGGGTGGGGCGGCGCTGGCCTGGGTGGTCGCCGGCGGGCGACGACGCACTGCTCCAGCGTGCGGAGGAGGCCCTGGATCGGGATCCACCCGATCCAGACGAGCGAGGCAGCGGGGAGACGGCGGCGTTCTCGCATGCGCTCGGTTCGGGCCCCGATCTGGGCTCAGCGGGCTCCGTGCGGGCCTGGGCGGGCCTGCGGCGGAGGGGAGCGGGCAGGGGACGCGCTAGGGAAGCGTGGCAGCTCCCAAGTGGCTATGGGCGGCGGGGAGGGCGATGTGGCAGCGTGGGATAGACCAAAGGGTGTGGCGGTGGCGCGCGGTAGGAGCGACGCTGAAAGCGAATTGGAGGTGGGAGGAGTGGCGTTGATTTTGAGGAGGGAGTTGTCTGCTGCCAAAAATGGAAGGGGAGGCTTCTTTTATAGGCAGGGTTAGGGTTTGAGGGGTTAGGATGGGTTTTCGGACCGTGTGATCGCCATCGGACGGCTCCGAACGCGAGAAGGGGTAGGTGGGCTGCCGGTGGGGATAGTGGGATGTGTAGAGAGGAGGTGGTCTGCGAGGAAAGAGGAGGAATGCAGCCCGGCGGCTGTTTCCGGAGACCGAAAACATCCGACGATAGACTGGCTATAATGCCGCTATAAGTTTAACGGTTGGGCTATCAAATGAGCTCCGAATGCGACGAAACTTGACAGGCGCTCTGTCTACACTATGATAAGACCACACGCCAAGTTTCATCCCATTCCGAGAGCATTTTTATGCCACTTGCAAAACGAGGCTGAGAGGGGCAACGGGCGCGAGTGGGAGTGTTGGATCGCGAAACGGACAACAGGGAAAAGGACCGGATGCAAGTTTTGAAAAGCGTGATGATGCAATGCAGATGATGTCATGGCAAAATGCAACACGCAGGCACACGACATGGCAAAGATGGCGAATAACTAGCAAACACCTGGCGCATCGAATCCGGGGCGTTACACACTCTCACCCTTCCACCATTACTAGCCTCTCTTATGCCGCGCAACTTTCGCCGGTATCATACACCCACCATTTACCTTCCTCAAAACAGCCACCATACCTACCTATTATGGCATTTCCATAGCCATTCCGAGATATATTGCCATGCAACTTTCCACCGTTCCGTTTATTATGAGACGCTCCATCATTGTCATATTGCTTTTGCATGATCATGTAGTTGAGATCGTATTTGTGGCAAGACCACTTTCATAATTCTTTCATACATGTCACTCATGATTCATTGCATATCCCGGTACACCGCCGGAGGCATTCACATAGAGTCATATTTTGTTCTAAGTATTGGGTTGTAATTCTTGAGTTGTAAATTAATAAAAGTGTGATGCTCTTCAATATTAAAGCATTGTCCCAAGTGAGGAAAGGATGATGGAGACTATGATTCCCCCACAAGTCGGGATGAGACTTTGGACTTCATAAAAATAAAAGAGACCAAAGAAGCCCAAATAAAAAGAGAGGCCAAAGATGCCCACCAAAAAAAGAGAGAAAAGAGAGAAGGGACAATGTTACTATCCTTTTTCCACACTTGTGCTTCAAAGTAGCACCATGATCTTCATGATAGAGAGTCTCCTATGTTGTCACTTTCATATACTAGTGGGAATTTTTCATTATAGAACTTTGCTTGTATATTCCAATGATGGGCTTTCTCAAAATGCCCTAGGTCTTCGTGACCAAGCAAGTTGGATGCACACCCACTTAGTTTCTTTTGTTGAGATTTCATACATTTATAGCTCTAGTGCATCCGTTGCATGGAAATCCCTATCACTTACATTGATAACTATTAATGGGAATCTCCATAGCCCGTTGATACACCTAGTCGATGTGAGACTATCTTCTCCATTTTTGTTTTCTTCACAACCACCATCCTATTCCACATATAGTGCTATATCCATGGCTTGCACTCATGTATTGTGTGAGAGTTGAAAAATCTGAAGCGCGTTAAAAAGTACGAACCAATTGCTTGGCTGAAACCGGGGTTGTGCATGATGGGAGTATTTTTTGTGATGAAAATTAAGCATAGCCTAACTATATGATTTTGTAGGGATAAGCTTTCTTTGGCTATGCTATTTTGATAAGACATGATTACTTGTTAGTATGCTTGAGTATTACTGTTTTTATGTTAATATGAACTTTTATATCGAATCATTTGGATATGAGCATTCATGCCACAATAACAAAAGTTACATTGTGAAATATGCTAGGTAGCATTCCACATCAAAAATTCTGTTTTTATCATTTACCTACTCGAGGACGAGCAGGAATTAAGCTTGGGGATGCTTGATACGTCTCCAATGTATCTATAATTTTTGATTGTTCCATGCTATTATATTACCTGTTTTGGATGTTTATGGGATTTACTTTACACTTTTATATCATTTTTGGGACTAACCTACTAATCGGAGGCCCAACCCGAATTGCTATTTTTTTTGCCTATTTCAGTGTTTCGAAGAAAAGGGATAACAAACAGAGTCCAAACGGAATGAATCCTTCGGGAGCAATATTTTTGGAACAAACGCAATCCATGAGACTTGGAGTAGACGTCAAGAAGAAACCGAGGTGGCCACGAGGGTGCAAGGCACGCCCTAGGGGGGTGGGCGCGCCCCCACCATCATGGGCCCCTCGTGGCTCCCTTGACCGGCCTCCTTCGCCTATATATATCTACGTACCCCAAAAACATCCAGCAGCACCACGAAACCCTATTTCCACCGCTGCAACCTTCTATACCCGTGAGATCCCATCTTGGAGCCTTTTCCGGTGCTCCGTCGGAGGGGGAATCGATCACAGAGGGCTTCTACATCAACACCATAGCCTCTATGATGAGTTGTGAGTAATTTACCACAGACCTTCGGGTCCATAGTTATTAGCTAGATGGCTTCTTCTCTCTCTTTGAATCTCAATACAAAGTTCTCCTCGATCTTCTTGGAGATCTATTCGATGTAACTCTTTTTGCGATGTGTTCGTCAAGATCCGAGGAATTGTGGGTTTATGATCAAGTTTATCTATGAGAAATATTTGAATCTCCTCTGAATTCTTTTATGTGTGATTGGTTATCTTTGCAAGTCTCTTCAAATTATCAGTTTGGTTTGGCCTACTAGATTCATCTTTCTTGCAATGGGAGAAGTGCTTATCTTTGGGTTCAATCTTGCGGTGTCCTTTCCCAGTGATAGCAGGGGTAGCAAGGCACGTATTGTATTGTTGCCATCGAGGATAAAAAGATGTGGTTTATATCATATTGCTTGAGTTTATCTCTCTACATCATGTCATGTTGCCTAATGCGTTACTCTGTTCTTATGAACTTAATACTCTAGATGCATGCTGGATAGCGGTTGATGTGTGGAGTAACAGTAGTAGATGCAGGCAGGAGCCGGTCTACTTGTCACAGACGTGATGCCTATATACATGATCATGCCTATATATTCTCATAACTATGCACTTTTCTATCAATTGCTCGACAGTAATTTGTTCACCCACCGAAATACTTATGTTATCTTGAGAGAAGCCACTAGTGAAACCTATGGCCCCCGGATCTATTTTCCATCATATAAGTTTCTAATCTACTTTATTTTGCAATCTTTACTTTCCAATCTATATCATAAAAATACCAAAAATATTTATCTTATCTTATTATCTCTATCAGATCTCACTTTCACAAGTGGCCGTGAAGGGATTGACAACCCCTTTATTGCGTTGGTTGCGAGGTTCTTGTTTGTTTGTGTAGGTATAAGGGACTTGTATGGAGCCTCCTACTGGATTGATACCTTGGTTTTCAAAACCTGAGCGAAATACTTATGCTACTTTGCTGCATCACCCTTTCCTCTTCAAGGGAAAACCAATGCAGTGCTCAAGAGGTAGCGGTGCTCAGCGTGCATTAGCCACAGTTGCTCTGTCCAATGAAGCCCCCACACTCGTGGTTGATGTGCTAAGGATGCTTTCTATGCTGCCCCATCGGTTTAATGAAATAAAGTGATCCTCTGCGAGGGCCGGAGACGGGCGAAAGCATGGCTACCGGAATTAGACCTGGCCGACATCTCTATTGGGTATCCAAGCCTCAAGGAGGATGGCACTCCATTTGAACAGAAAGACTTTGCTGCTTGCGTGAAGGAGATACGTCCTCTGGCCAGCCTGATTACCAATGAGACAAACCTCACCAAGTACCATCCAGCTTAAGACGTGGGAAATCGGAGGATGCCAACTCCGTCCTATAAAGTGACAGGCCTGATCCCCCCAATCCGTACGCACACCTTTGCCCCTGAAGTTGACCCATCCAAGCTAATTGATGATGAAGCTGAGTTTGAAGCTTTGAATGGCATTGACTGGTCGTCATCAACCTTCCAGGAAGTAGAACAGGCCAAAGAAGCGGAGAGGCTTGACCCAGAAGCATCAGGCCAGCAAGAAAATTGATCCGCTTGGAAGTTCATATTCATGGCCTTCTGCAATAACAGTTTAATCAATTGGACTCTAGGAGTCATGTAATAGGATAGCAAAAACTTTTACTCTATTGTGCCATCGTGCACGTTTTGCGTTATGCTCCATACTGTTAAACTGCCACTTGAGACTTATGATTTTTGAGTGGTGTAGAAAAAAAATTCAACTTTATCCTGCACACAAGTAAATCAAAAGAGATCCCTTGGCGGCTTACCGTAGGGCGAGTCATAATATCTCGTATGCACCCACTAATGCTTAAACAATTATGGATAAGGTTTATTGAACCTTAATTGAAATACAATAACAATATCATACATGTGATATGTAATTGCACTGACGGTTTACAATACCTGTGCAGTAAAGGTGAGCACCCGAAAGCTTTTTAGAAGCCAATAAGTCCAAGTGCTGGATATCATCATGAATGGGCGGCTTGTCGCCTCTTGTGTTAAGCCGGGTTATAAAAACCACGGTAAGCTTCAAATATGAGCTTATGAAACCACGGTAAGTCACGTTACGCGGTCCAATCAAGCGCGCGCTGCTCAGTCGCTGACGTCTAGAAGGCTTCGGCTGATACCACGGCGTCGAGTGCCCATATCTTTCCCACGTAGTTGGTTAGTGCGTATAGGCCAGTGGCCAGACTCAGATCAAATACCAAGATCTCGTTAAGCGTGTTATTATGAAGGAACCGCAAACGCCAACCAGGGCCAGGCCCACCTCTCGCCTAGGTGGTCTCAACCTGCCCTGTCGCTCCGCCACAAAGTAACAGTCGGGGGCCGTCGGGAACCCAGGCCCACCTCTACCGGGATGGAGCCACCTGTCCTTCTAGCCCCCACATTGAAATCACTTGCGGGTACTCAACGAGCTGACCCAACTTTAGTCACCATCTGTATAGTATGTATATATGTATAGTATATACCCGTGATCACCTCCCAAGTGATCACGGCCCGATAGTATAGCAAGGCAGACTGACAATAATGTAGGGCCAATGATGATAAACTAGCATCCTATACTAAGCATTTAGGATTGCGGGTAAGGTACCAACGATTGTAGCAACAATGACAGGCTATGCAACAGAATAGGAGTAACCGAACAGTAACATGCTACACTACTCTAATGCAAGCAGTATAGAGAAGAATAGGCGATATCTGGTGATCAAAGGGGGGGCTTGCCTGGTTGCTCTGGAAAGAAGGACGAGTCGCCAACACCGTAGTCGAACTGGGGGTCGCCGGCAGTCTCGGAGTCTATCGGAAAGGAGTAACGGAGAGGGAACACAATAAATAACAGAGCAATCAAAGCATCACAAAGTGTAACAAGACAATACACGGTGTTCGGCGTCCCCTAACGCGGTAGTAGGTGATACCGGTGAAGAGGGGAAACATTCGGGAAAGTATTCCCGGTGTTTCGCATTTTTGGACAGACGGACTGGATGGGGAAAGTTGCATGTTTGCTATGCTAGGGATGGGTGGCGAACGAACGGGCTGCGTATCCGGATTCGTCTCGTTTTTCTGATCAACTTTCATGTAGAAAACTTTTTCATCCGAGTTATGGTTTATTTTCTATAATTTTTCAAAGTTTTAAATGATTTTCTAGATTTTTTTATTTACTTTTAATTTCGAAAATCAGCAGTTAAAAACTGGGTGCACCCGGTGCAGTGCACCAGAGGTGCACCAGTGAGGCTGACTAGTGGGTCCAGTCAACTGCTGACCCATCAGTTGACTGGACCACGGTTGACCAATCAAAGGTCCTGTGGGACCCGGTTGTCATACCCTGTAATATTTTAACAGTGTCTAGTTAATTTCTAACTAGGCTTATTAGAGGGTGGCCCACCTGTCTTAAAGCTATATCTAATCTACTAAAAAAATGAACTTAATCAAATGGGGTCCATACGTCATATTGTAGTAACTAACCTAACTAGTACTACCAATTAGTCCTAATCTAATTAGCACGGCCGGCCACTGGTGGCTGTGCACACCACGAACACAGCAATGCCGCCATGGTCATTAGCAGCAGCAAGTAGTGCACATCAGTGGCAGCAGCTAGCAATAGCAGCAGCGGCAGAAGCTAAGAAGCTAAACATCATAGGGCAGCAGCTAAGCAGCGGTAGAAACAGAAGGCAGCGACAGGGGCGGCGCTAGGCGGCGGGCGGCAGCAGGAGCGGCGCTAGGTGATGGCCGGCGAGCAGCGGCACGCGGAGGCGAGGTCAGGCCGGGCGCGCAGGCAGCAGTACGTATCAGGAGCAGCTCACGCACACACGTATGTATGCGTCCAGGCGAGCTCGGATGTGCTTAGGGACGGCAAACGACGACCGAATCGAGATGGGGGAAGAAGGGATCCGGAGGAGTTGCTCACCGTGAGTCCATTGGCATGCTCGGGGAGGGTCGGGGTGGACCGGAGAGGCGGTGGTGATGGCGAGACGGCGACGGCCGGATGAAGAAGACGAAGACTGCTCGGCTACGCAGCTCCCCGCCTCGTTCCAATGCCCTGAACGGATGCAGTAGCGCGCGGCCAACCTCCAGGATGTGCTCCCGTACGATAGAGAGGCTGGTGGACGCGTCAACGACGGCGAGGCAGCGGTGACCGTGTGAGCTTGCGATCTCAAAATCGAGCCAGAGGAGAGGGTGATGATGAGGATCGAGGGGGGAATGAATGAGGGCGAGCTAGGGTTTCTGGGGAACGCCTTAGTAGGCCGAGGGAGGGTGCGGATGGCCGGCACGTGGCCCTGGCGCCATGGATGGTCGGCACGCACGGTTGCGCCTTTCCTTTGCGAGAGGTAGAGGAAAAGGCTGGTCAGTTGGGCTGGGCCTGGTACAGTGTTAGTAGTGGGCTTAGTGAACAGGGGGGATTTCCCCCTTTCTTTTATTTTGCTTTCTGTTTTATTCTTTTCTTTTTACTTACTTTACCTTTACTGTTTTCTATTATTTTCAATATAATTTAGTTTTAGTAAAATATAAAGTTAGTTCCTAAACTAGTGTTACTACATATTCTAATGCCACAAAAACTTGAGCAACTAGATAAAATAGTTTAATATTTTATTAATCGTAAAAGGCATAAAATTAATTGTTTTGCTACTGTTTTATTTACTTTGGGACAATCAAACACTTCCAAAGAGGTTGGTTTCTCCACCATAATTACATAAACATTATTCGGCTCACTCCGTACATTTTAATTTTAATATTTGAAAACTTTTATTGTTTGCTTGATTTTGGATTTGAATTTGAATCGGTTTCGAACTAACGTGAGATTAGCAATAGTAACCGAGGTGACGTGGCATCGTTAACGTGGGATTACTGTAGCCTAATTATCTGGGCGTCACAAATCTCCTCCACTACAAGAAATCTCGTCCCGAGATTTAAGAGGGGAATTGAGGGGGAAGGGATTTGGCTACGAAATTCTAACTAGCGTTCCGAATCTTGGTTGCTCTCCTTGAAGCGGTCGATCCATTATGTTGATGTCTTCATTTCTCTGCTTCAGATCATCATGATGTAGTACACATCCTTTCTTCGGGATCTTCATCGTACTTATGGAAAGAATAAGGGGCGGGCATTCCGGGAGAACGGACCTCTGCAAGGTCGACTATCTGGTCGATAACATCGAGGAAGATGGCAGAAGTAACTCTCGAATTTAAACTTAAGAAAATATCAAGAGCAAAGTAAGGAGGTATCGTGTGAAGTTTCGAGCGGGCAGGCAATCGTTTGATGCCTGAAACAGGGCGTGGAAGGGGTTCAAAACAATAGGTATAAGTATTGTGTCCGATACCAGAATTGATGATCTGTCGGAAGGTGGCTCGTGAGTCACATACGAGGCCAAGTGCGAGGAACAACCTTAAGAATAGGGGGTGTATAGGAGAGTCAGGTTTTGATCCTGTGGAACTATGGGTTATGGGCCCACCATGTGGGTTAAAAGTAGGAAGGCGGTGATGCCTTGCACGATCATGCAAGTAAGGCATGTCAAAGGGTAGCCCATCAGTTATATGTTAGCAACAACGTCGGTACCAAGGGCGAGGGACGAAGAGAATCATTCTCCTGCTCGTTGAACGAGGCGGACCAATAGGCAAAGTTCTCGTCCATCGGTGGTTACCGGAATGTCGTCAACAATAGTAACAGGGTCTTACCGACATGATTGTACACCTAGGTGTTTACATAAGCAGAAGAATATTATTGCTTAGATCATATAGGTCACCAGAAAGGTTAAACAAAACAATGGAAAGGAAAATGTGTTTAAACACATATTTCTAGGGTATGTCCTTCCCAAGGACAAGCAGAGCATGATATCCATGACAGGATATAGTGTAGAAAACTCTTTAGGTAGGGGAGAGAAATTTCATGACATTACCCATACAACGGTGTTTGGATAATTGAGCAGGAAACATTTAGCATTGGCTTCAGATGTTCTTGTTGAAAATCGAAGTACCATAGACATGCTTCGAAATAGCATTGACATGGTCATCAGGTGAAGATCAGACTTTGGGAACACAAAGGATCCATCAGGAACAACTTATAGAATAAGTCTTACAATTTCCTCATGGAAGAATGGATAGCCTTGCTGAAAAGGATTCTATAACAATAGGGCCTCGGGCCAGGTGGGCTAGGCATGACATCACCTTACCGGGTCATATAAAGACCAATGTTATAACTCTTGGAAATATGTTCCAACCATCATATCCGACCGAGATTCAGATCTGATTGGTGTCAGGATACCTTAGACTCAGGATGCCTGAGAAGAAAGGTGCAACACAAATTGTGAAGATGACAAGGTAAGATTCTCGGGAATTGTTCTATGGAAGCGAGCTCCAAAACAAGAGTTCATTATTAAGTCAAGGAGAGGTGAGGAGGTGGCTGATTGACTCAGCGACAATTCATTGAGATTTCCAAAAAGATGGATTTCCATAATTATGTGAACAAGGAGATAACATGAGTCAGATCAAATGATATAATGATGTATGCTCGAGGAAAACATACACAATTTAACAATGATAGAAGGGTGCACCCAAAAATCTAGACTAGGTAGCACGATCAATGTTTGAATGATGATTCAATAAGCAATAGATGTAGAATGAAACTATCGACCATTAACTTCAAAGCAATAGGGTTGCTAGAAGGGCAGAATCCAAACAGTATTGTTCACTTGTAGGTGTCCCGGTTAGAATCGACACGGGGACCAAGAATAGACTGATGATGGCAATAAGTATCACTTGTATCAAGAATTCTTAAGGGCTGGTGAAATTCTCGCGACCATCTTGACATAAAAGACGGTGGTACACAAAGGTAGAACATAATACCAGCTGGATAGCAAGTTGCATCCGTAACATGAACAAGTTTGTGGTGAAAGAAAGGTAATGATGTTGTCGATGGTAACTCAAATTACCAAGGGACGAGGATGGCGCTTATCATCTAGAATTCGATTGGTAACCCAAATGGAGTCAAAATGTTGAAGATGATCACGACAAATTTTGTCGAGAGGTTATACGAAGAAGCAATCCAACAGCGACTGCATCAAGCAAAAGGACTGATGCAGCAAACCACATATACGGCACAAACTCGGAATCAAGTTTGTGGTTCAAGGTGAAATGATAAGACGAGGAAATTCGACGTAAGCTTAGCTCATCGTTGAAAATTGTGCTCCGGGAAGAAGGACCAGATAGCACAGTTAAAATTTAGCACGATAATGATATAGCCGATCAGGCTAGGAATGACTTGAAGGATTATTAAGCTCATAAGCAATGAAGATTACTTAGAGTTATCGAACCAGAGTGCGGAATCGGTTCACTTACCGGTGTTCTTGAGCGACTAACAACTCAGAACCCCTGAAAAATTGGAATCAGTGAGAAATAATAGCTGATGAAGACTCATAAGATGCAACACAATTCTTAGATATTCTCGAGATACCAGAGGGTAATACTCGACGGTAGATCAATGGTAGAGGTTGGACTGGTGTATTGACTTGCAAAAGACAAGTGCTTTAACTTGTCCGAGAAATGGGATCGAAGAGAAAATATATGGTCGGAACCACGATTGCATAGGATCAACTCATAGATACCAGATGATATTATATCAGGTAGATAATCATTTTGCAAGAAGCTTTCGAGATGGTCTACATCATTTTCATGGGCATGAACACAAAGTTCAAGGTCGACTCCCACTTCTTTAATGCATATCATTTCTTTCACCTCTCGCTTTGATAAAACTGTAGTGTTGGAATTTTATTTGGTGGAACACCGAAAGAGTATTAATTGTGAAAACTTTCGGGTTCTCATGGATTAGGGGAAGGCATAGGTTCAACCATCGGGCATCTTAGTAACATATACTATAAGTTTCAAAAGTAAGTACACAAGCTCGAAAGCAGAGCATGGTTGGCCAAGCAGAGGATACAATTTACCAAAGGCATTATGTATCAGGGGAAGATCTCACAAGGTGATTGAATATGAAGGACACTGTCGGATAAAATCCAACAATGGATTGGGCGATCCACAACGGAGCTGATGTGAGTATCAGTACTCACACAGAGGAATAAAGAATGCAAAGGCATCAGATTCAAGAATCACCTGATTAGTCTGATGCTTAAATAGAAAGAAATTATGGTTTCCAAAACGAAGGATCAGAAGCAGACGCTCTGATCAAGGATGGATAAGTTGAAAACACTTAGTTGGACAATCAATAAAGGTTTGAATTGCCGAGAATCAACTCATGTCCGGAATGACGCCTGAGCCGGAAAGATAATCTTAAAAAGAATAACCTGATGACTACGTGCGTACGCACACATTGAATCAATAGGCTCAAAATGACTAAGACAAGGGATGTTAACGAGGACTACTAGTCATATGGAATTAACCATAATGCAAGCAGACAAGAGTTTCAAGAGTAACAAGCTGCTGAGAATTTTTCGAAAATTAAATAGTATTTCGAAGACTTTAGTGAAGCACATGAACAATTGAGAAGAAGGATCCTCTATAATTGTGAGGAAAAACCCGTAAGGGTTTTCATGCGAAATAAAACTGCAAGACAGTAAACTCAAAGGATTCTCGGGAGAACGGCAAATATTTCGAGGCATCTTGTAACAACAAGAGTGACGAGGAATGATCAAGAGAATGACAAGTGCATACAGATATCCATAGGGATATATCGGTGACAGTGGATTGCAAAGGTGATGAGCGCAAGGGTCTCGGGAAAATATCGAGGGATATCCTTAGAATCTTCTGACGAAGCAGATGATCTTCCAAAATGAGGGCTCTCCGGGGGGAAATAGTTACGAGAACCTAGAGTTAGAGTTAGCAAAATCATTTAACCCGAATAGAAGGGAGATTAGAGTCCCAGAGTATAGATCGAGGAATAAAAGATCCTAATACCACCCAATGGTGACGTGGGCCCATAGGCCGTACAACCATGTTAGTAAAAGTTTTGCAATGACTAGACTCAACTTCGACCAAGGAGTGTGGAAGGGGGATTCCTACAGGCAGTTGGCTCTGATACCAACTTGTGACGCCCCCGATTCAATCGTACACTAATCATGCACGCAAATATGTACGATCAAGATCAGGGACTCACGGGAAGATATCACAACACAACTCTAAAACATAAATAAGTCATACAAGCATCATAATACAAGCCAGGGGCCTCGTGGGCTCGAATACAGGTGCTCGATCATAGACGAGTCAGCGGAAGCAACAATATCTGAGTACAGACATAAGTTAAACAAGTTTGCCATAAGATGGCTAGCACAAACTGGGATACCGATCGAAAGAGGCGCAGGCCTCCTGTCTGGGATCCTCCTAAACTACTCCTGGTCGTCGTCAGCAGCCTGCACGTAGTAGTAGGCACCTCCAGCGTAGTAGGAGTCGTCATCGACAGTGGCGTCTGGCTCCTGGACTCCAACATCTGGTTGCGGCATCCGAGAAGAAGAGGAAAACGAGGGAAATGAGGGAGCAAAGCAACCGTGAGTACTCATCCAAAGTACTCGCAAGCAAGGAGCTACACTACATATGCATGAGTATATGTGTAAGGAGGCAATATGAGTGGACTGAACTGCAGAATGCCAGAATAAGAGGGGGATAGCTAGCCCTATCGAAGACTACGCTTCTGGCAGCCTCCGTCTTGCAGCATGTAGAAGAGAGTAGATTGAAGTCCTCCAAGTAGCATCGCATAGCATAATCCTACCCGGTGATCCTCCCCTCGTCGCCCTGTGGAAAAGCGATCACCGGGTTGTCTGTGGAACTTATCTGGGTGTGTTTTATTAAGTATCCGATTCTAGTTGTCATAAGGTCAAGGTACAACTCTGGGTCATCCTTTTACCGAGGGACACGGCTATTCGAATAGATTAACTTCCCTACAAGGGTGCACCACATAACCCAACACGCTCGATCCCATTTGGTCGGACACACTTTCCTGGGTCATGCCCGGCCTCGGAAGATCAACACGTCGCCGCCCCACCTAGGCCTAACAGAGAGGTCAGCACGCCGGTCTAACTCCTATGGCGCAGGGGTCTGGGCCCATCGCCCATTGCACACCTGCACGTTGCGAGGGAGGCCGGAAGCAGACCTAGCAACCTCCATTACAAAGGAAGTCACGTTACGCGGTCCAATCAGGCGCGCGCCGCTCAGTCGCTGACGTCTAGAAGGCTTTGGCTGATACCACGACGTCGAGTGCCCATATCTTTCCCACGTAGTTGGTTAGTGCGTATAGGCCAGTGGCCAGACTCAGATCAAATACCAAGATCTTGTTAAGCATGTTATTATGAAGCAACCGCGAACGCCGACCAGGGCCAAGCCCACCTCTCGCCTAGGTGGTCACAACCTGCCCTGTCGGTCCGCCACAAAGTAACAGTCGGGGGCCGTCGGGAACCCAGGCCCACCTCTACCGGGATGGAGCCATCTGTCCTTCCAGCCCCCACATCGAAATCACTTGCGGGTACTCAACGAGCTGAACCGACTTTAGTCACCATCTGTATAGTATGTATATATGTATAGTATATACCCGTGATCACCTCCCAAGTGATCACGGCCTGATAGTATAGCAAGGCAGACTGACAAGAATGTAGGGCCAATGATGATAAACTAGCATCCTATACTAAGCATTTAGGATTGCGGGTAAGGTATCAATGACTGTAGCAACAATGACAGGCTATGCAACAGAATAGGAGTAATCGAGCAGTAACATGCTACACTACTCTAATGCAAGAAGTATAGAGAAGAATAGGCGATATCTGGTGATCAAAGGGGGGGCTTGCCTGGTTGCTCTGGAAAGAAGGACGAGTCGCCAACACCGTAGTCGAACTGGGGGTCGCCGGCAGTCTCGGAGTCTATCGGAAAGGAGTAACGGAGAGGGAACACAATAAATAACAGAGCAATCAAAGCATCACAAAGTGTAACAAGACAATACACGGTGTTCGGCGTCCCCTAACGCGGTAGTAGGTGATACCGGTGAAGGGGGGAAACATTCGGGAAAGTATTCCCGGTGTTTCGCATTTTTGGACAGACGGACCGGATGGGGAAAGTGGCATGTTTGCTATGCTAGGGATGGGTGGCGAACGAACGGGCTGCGTATCCGGATTCATCTCGTTTTTCTGATCAACTTTCATGTAGAAAACTTGGGCAACTAGATATTCTAATGCCACAAAAACTTGGGCAACTAGATAAAATAGTTTAATATTTTATTAATCGTAAAAGACATAAAATTAATTGTTTTGCTACTGTTTTATTTACTTTGGGACAATCAAACACTTCCAAAGAGGTTGGTTTCTCCACCATAATTACATAAACATTATTCGGCTCACTCCGTACATTTTAGTTTTAATATTTGAAAACTTTTATTGTTTGCTTGATTTTGGATTTGAATTTGAATCGGTTTCGAACTAACACGAGATTAGCAACAGTAACCGAGGTGACGTGGCATCGTTAACGTGGGATTACTGTAGCCTAATTATCGGGGCATCACAAAGCCCCCAAATGACCTTGAGACATTGGCATTGCGCCGATCAAGAGGGTACCGACAACTATGTTCTCTTTGGTGAATACACCTATGTTTGAATAGGAAGCCCCCAAATGACCTTGAGACGTTTGATGACTCTGATTCGAATAGGATCATTAAGGCGGACCAAAAGGGGTTAAGCTATGATTCGAATACGATCCAACCCCCAAATGATCTAAGTGTTTGTGGCTATGGTTTGAATACGACCAGGAAGACGGCGAAAAGGGGTTAATAGCATGATTCGAATACGACCCGCCCCCAATTGGTCTTTGAAATTATGATGATGAAGACACATGATCGTTCAAGATGAAACAACAGAGACCCTGCTTTATTATATTCATCATAATATATACATCATCAAAAATGTGTACATCATAAGAGCCGGTGGCTCAAGTGTAGTAAGGCCAAAGATGAGCGATATTCCATGGCCGGCGGGTCTCCTCCTCCAACTTACATGAGTCTTTGTGCTCTCGAACATCGAAAAGGTAGTATGACCCGTTGTTTAAATTCTTGCTGACCACAAAAGGTCCTTCCCAAGGTGGGGATAACTTGTGTGTGTCAGTTTGATCCTGGATGAGCCGGACCACCAAATCACCTTCTTGAAAGGTTCTGGACTTAAACCGACAGCTATGGTAGCGGTGCAGGTCTTGTTGATAAATCGCCGAACGGGCTGCTACAAGATCACGCTTCTCATCCAATAGGTCAAGTGCATCCTGACGTGCTTGTTCATTATCAGCTTCAACGTAAGCTGCCACTCGGGGTGAGTCATGACGAATGTCACTTGGAAGAACCGCCTCTGCTCCGTAAACCATGAATAAAGTTGTATAACATGTAGACTTGTTAGGGGTAGTGTTGATGCTCCATATTACAGAAGGTAACTCCTCTACCCAACAACCCGGCATCCGTTGTAGAGGAACCATAAGCCGGGGCTTGATGCCTCTCAAAATCTCTTGACTGGCTCTTTCAGCTTGACCATTGGATTGAGGGTGAGCTACTGATGATACATCAAGACGAATATGCTCACGTTGACAAAACTCTTTCATAGCACCTTTGGACAAGTTAGTGCCATTATCAGTTATGATACTGTGGGGAAAGCCAAAATGGAAAATCACCTTTTTCATGAATTGAACCGCTGTTGCCGCGTCACACTTACTGATCGGCTCTGCTTCAACCCACTTTGTGAATTTGTCAACTGCCACCAAGAGGTGGGTATTTTTATCCTTGGACCTTTTAAAAGGCCCAACCATGTCAAGCCCCCAGACTGCAAATGGCCAAGTAATTGGAATCATCCTCAATTCTTGAGCCGGCACATGAGCTTGTCATGAAAATTTCTGGCAGCCATCACATTTACTGACCAGATCCTCTGCATCAGCGTGAGCCGTCAGCCAATAAAATCCATGACGAAAAGCTTTGGCCACAAGGGACTTTGACCCGACATGATGACCACATTCTCCTTCATGAATCTCACGAAGAACCTCTTGACCCTCCTCTAGAGAGACACAATGCTGAAATGCCCCAGTGACACTGCAATGGTGTAACTCGCCATTGGCAATTGTCATTGACTTAGACCGCCGGGTTATCTGCCTAGCCAAAGTTTCATCCTCAGGTAACTTGCCCCGGGTCATATAAGCCAAATATGGCATTATCCAATCTGGGATAGCATGAAGAGCCGCCACCAATTGTGCTTCCGGGTCAGGAACAACAAGATCCTCCTCTGTAGGCAACTTGACAGAAGGGTTATGCAGAACATCCAAAAAGTGTTAGGTGGCACCGGCTTACGCTGAGATCCCAACCGGCTTAAAGCATCAGCCGCCTCATTTTTCATGCGGTCAGTGTGCTCCACTTGATAACCCTTGAAGTGCCCAGCAATAGCATCAACTTCGCGGCGATAAGCCGCCATGAGGGGATCCTTAGAATCCCATTTGCCTGAGACTTGTTGAGCCACCAAGTCTGATTCGCCGAAACATCTCACCCGACTTAAGTTCATCTCCTTAGCCATCCGAAGACCATGGAGCAAGGATTCGTACTCGGCTGCATTGTTAGTATAGGGAAACATCAACCTTAGGACATAACAAAACTTGTCACCTCGAGGGGAAGCCAAGACAACTCCAGCCCCCAAGCCGTCCAACTGCCTGGACCCATCAAAGTGAATAGTCCAATATGTGTTATCCGGCTTTTCCTCGGGCATCTGCAGCTCCGTCCAGTTGTTGATGAAATCCACCAGTGCTTGAGACTTGATAGCAGTGCGAGGCACATACTTCAAACCATGAGGCCCCAGTTCAATGGCCCACTTGGCGACTCGTCCTGTGGCTTCTCAGTTTTGAATAATATCTCCTAATGGAGCAGAACTGACCACAGTGATGGGGTGACCTAGAAAGTACTGCTTAAGATTCCGGCTGGCCATGAACACCCCATAAATGAGCTTCTGCCAATGTGGATATCTTTGCTTGGACTCAATAAGCACTTCACTGATGTAGTAAACCGGCCGTTGAACTGGATATTCCTTGCCAGCCTCCTTGCGCTCCACCATAATGGCCACACTGACAACACAGGTGTTAGCAGCCACATATAACAATAATGGCTCCTTATCAATGGGAGCAGCAAGAAACTAGCGGCTTAGCTAACTGCCTCTTCAAATCCTCAAATGCATCATTAGCAGCATCACTCTAGATGAAGTTATCTGTTTTCTTCATCATCTGATACAGTGGTATAGCCTTCTCACCCAACCGGCTTAAGGCAGCAATATGACCCGCCAGACGCTGAATATCATTGATACACGCTGGCTTAGCCAAGGAGGTGATGGCCTTGATCTTCTCCGGGTTAGCCTCAATGCCTCGGTTAGAAACCAGAAAACCCAAAAGCTTGCCTGCTGGTACACCAAAAATGCACTTGGCCGGTTTAAGCATCATTTTGTAGACCTGGAGATTGTCAAAGGTTTCTTTCAAATCATCTATCAGAGTTTCCTTCTCTCTGGATTTCACCACAATATCATCCACATAAGCATGAACATTGCGCCCAATCTGGCTGTGAAGACAATTCTGCACACATCGCTGATAAGTCGCCTGGGCACTCTTGAGCCCAAAAGGCATAGACACATAGCAGAAGGCTCCAAAGGGAGTAATGAAAGTTGTCTTCTCCTGGTCCTTAACTGCCATCTTGATCTGATGATAACCAGAATAAGCATCCAAAAAGCTCAGACGCTCACAACCCGCCATAGCATCAATGATTTGATCAATACGAGGGAGAGCGAAGGGATCAGTCGAACAAGCTTTGTTTAAGTCTGTATAATCCACACATATGCGCCAAGTGCCATTCTTCTTAAGCACGAGCACCAGGTTAGCCAACCACTCTGGATGAAAAACTTCAACAATGAACCCGGCCGCTAAGAGCCAGGCCACTTCTTCACCAATGGCCTTACGCCTCTCCTCGTTGAACCGCCGAAGGAATTGCTTGACCAACTTAAATTTCGGATCAATATTGAGAGTGTGCTCAGCGAGTTCTCTCGGTACACCTGACATGTCCGAAGGTTTCCATGCAAAGATGTCCCAGTTCTCACGGATGAACTCGATGAGCGTGCTTTCCTATTTTGGGTCCAAATTCGCACGGATACTGAACTGCTTGGATAAGTCGCCAGGAACAAAATCAACCAGCTTTGTGTCATCAGCCGACTTAAAATTCATCACCGAGTCATGCTCTGTAGTTGGCTTTTTCAAAGATGTAATATCCGCCGGGTCAACATTGTCCTTGTAAAACTTCAATTCCTCTGTTGCACAGGTAAACTCAGCATATGCAACATCGCCTTCCTCATATTCCAGGGCTATCTTCCGGATCCCATGCACTGTGATGGTTCCTTTATAACCCGGCATCTTGAGTTGTAAATAAACATAACACGGTCGGGCCATGAACTTGGCATAAGCCAGCCATCCAAACAAAGCGTGGTACGGGCTTCTGATTTTGACCACTTCTAAAGTTAACTTCTCAGCCCTGGAATCATGATCATCCACAAAATCCACCTCCAGCTCAATCTTGCCCACTCGGTATGCCGACTTACCCGGCACCACTCCATGGAAAACAGTGTTGGATGTCTTAAGATTTTTATCAGTTAACCCCATGCGATGGAAAGTCTCATAATAAAGGATGTTGATGCTACTACCTCCGTCCATGAGCACCTTAGTGAATTTGTATGCACCAACTTGAGGCGCCACCACCAAAGCCAAGTGACCCGGATTGTCAACACGGGGAGGGTGATCCTCTCTACTCCACAGAATGGGGTGCTCAGACCATCACAAATAACGAGGAACTGCCGGCTCAACGGCGTTCACGGCCCGCTTATGGAGCTTCTGATCCCGCTTGCATAAACTTGTGGTGAAAATATGATATTGCCCACTATTCAACTGCTTTGGATTACTCTGATACCCAGATTGCTGCTGCTGCTGACCTCCCTGGCTGGATTGCTGATTGTAACCACCCTGATTACCTTGATTAAAGTCGCCCTGATTACCCTGGGGCCCCTGGAAGTGGGAATTAGAACCGCCACCTCCATAACCCGGGCCATGGAAACCGCCGCCGCCTGAGCCGCCGCCCGGTCCATGATTACTGTCAAATGAGTCGGAATTCTTAAAAGCCTTCATAATTGTACAATCTTTCCAAAGGTGAGTAGCTGGTTTCTCCTTGGAGCCATGCTTTGGACAGGGCTCATTAAGCAACTGCTCAAGAGTAGGACCTGGTCCACTGTTCCAAGGAGGCGGCCTCCCCTTACGACGTTGGTTATTGCCCTGTGCGTTGGTGTTAGCCACAAACTTCGAGCTACCATCCGCCTTGCGTTTACCGTTGCCTCCCTGATTCGCCGAGTTATGCTGCTGACCCTTGGCATTACCGTTCTTCTTCCCTTCCATGTCTTCTCATCGTCAGACTCGGGGTCCATGGTACTATTAGAGTCGGAATATTTGATTAGAGCCGCCATCAGCTGGCCCATATCATTACAACCACGCTTGAGCCGCCCCAGCTTCTGTTTAAGAGGCAAAAAATGGCAATTTTTCTCAAACATCAAGACCGCAGAGCCGGCGTTCATGTCATCAGATGAATGTATGATAGCCTTGACCCGGCGTACCCAATGGGTCATTGATTCACCTTCCTCCTGTTTGCAATTAGTCAAGTCCACAATCGACATAGGTTGCTTGCATGTGTCCTTAAAGTTCTGGATAAACCGAGTCTTTAACTCCGCCCATGAACCGATGGAATTACCCGGCATCCCCTTTAACCAAGTACGGGCCGTATCATCCAGCATCATGGTGAGATACTTGGCACACGCAGCGTCACTGACTTCCAATAACTCCATGGCCATGTCATAACTTTCAATCCACGCCTCAAGGGGTAAGTCGATGTGTAATTAGGCACCTTTCGAGGTCCATTGAAATCCTCGGGAAAACGCTCATTACACAGAGCCGACACCAAACAGGGCACAGCTGTAGACCTAGAGGTCATGCCCGCCTCAACCGAGATTGTTGGATAAACCGGAAGGGGCTGGTAAGCCGCCTGCTGAGCCGCCTGCTCGGCTTCTTGACGCATTCTGTCCTGATCAACCAAGTTAGGAGCCCCATCACGCACCGGGTCATGCCCACACGGCTGGTCTCGGTGCTGGGCGTTGCTTGAAACAGCTGGTGAGTCCATGCGCCTACTATAGCTCTAGCTCCGGCTTGGGCGAGGGGTTGAGTGGATCCTCTCTTGACTGTAAGAATATGCCTCCTGCTACGCCAAGGCTGTTTGAAGAAGCTCTCTGACCCTTCGTGTTTCAACCGTCATCAAAGAATCGCCATCCACCGGAAGAGCCGCCAATCATGCCGCCACAGCGATCATGTTCTCCAAAGGATTAGAATAATGACCCGATGGCGTTGGTACATGCGGAGGTGGAGCGGTATTTGGATGAGGGGGTTCCGTCACGCGTGGTTGAACCGGTACCCCAGCCCCGGGCGCCGCAGCCCAGTTTACCTCTGGCGGGTTATTGGGCCCTGCACCGGGTGTGCGGAAGAGATTTCTAGGCTCATAAACCATAGGTAGATGGGACTGGTGCCTTCTCCTCATGTTCTCATTCGACGTGTTCTAATCCATCGTAAGTTGGAAAGCCTCCGACTGAATCCGCTGGGCCTGAGCATACAAAGCCGACCGTTCCGCGGCCATCCTGGCGTCCTCTGCCGCCAGGTCTTCTTTGGCTTGTGCTACCTCCTCACGTAACTGTGCTACTTCTGCTCATGTTGAGCTTGATTCTCCGGGTTGACTATGGGCGTTAATAGAGTCGTCAACTTATCCATTAAAGCCATCAGAACCTGAGTCGATGGGCACAGGGCCTCCTGCCCTGGCTGCTTTCACCGCTGCTGACCCAAAAGTCATTGCTGTCGCAGCCATCGAGTTTTGCCTAGGTTGTGTGCCAGCCATGAAGATCCCGACTCTGTTCGACGGCTCATAGGGGTCCGGAATACTATTTCCATCGGAGTAGCCCCCAAGCCCACCATCTTGCAGTTGATACAACGAATCCGTCTCACCCGTGGACGACTCACCATCAGAGTAGATGGTCGTCTCACCGCCAGACATAGATCCTTCATCAAATTCCGCTCCATGGATTATGCATCCCGCGAAGGCACGCTTCATGGCGGGCTGAGCTCGGGCAGGTCTCGCACACTGAGCCGTCTTGATGATTTCGGTGCAGATGTCCGGCCCAGGGCCCGGCTCGCCAATCTTGCCAATGAAGACGTGGATTCCGCCGAAGGGGACCCGGTACCCATACACAATTGAGCCGGCCTCGGGGCCCCAGCCTACGTCATTGATGTAGAGCTTAACACGACGACTATTGGTCATCCGGCCCACAACATATCCCTTGAGCCCTTCGAAGTTACCCTTTAAGAACACAAATCCACCGTGCATTGGCCCCATGGTGGGCGCCAACTGTCATGGAAAGGTCACGGCAGATGTCCTAGCAAAAGGACTTAGTCGTGGAGCCATCGCAACTAGGAAGCTCAAAGGGGTTAAACAGGACAAAGGACATGGGAGTTTATACTGGTTCGGCCCCTTGTGGTGAAGGTAAAGGCCTAATCCAGTTTGAGGTGGTATTGCTTATGTCTTGATTACCAGGGAGCAAATCCGCTTGACTTAGCTTTCGATCTATGGTTACTTGTCCTGAACCGCCGTCGGGTCGTCCCTTTATATACACAGGTCGACGCCCAGCAACTCATGGAGTCCCGGCCGGCTCATAAACAGTGTCCGGCTCGGTGACTATCTATTCTTGCCTTACAATACAAGTCATACATATATGGCAGTTTATCTCTACGGGCCTTAAGCCACCTTTGGGCCTTGGGCCCTTAACTGAACCGCCATCTTCAAGTAACGTCTTGGGCTTCATATTATGAATCGCCATAGGTATAACCCGGCCCTTCCTGGGTGGGTCATACCTAATAGTTATATCCCCAACAACCTCCAAAGTTCAAGCAGCGACTAGACATTGTAATTCATGGTAGAAAATATCGAGTCATGATGCACCCAACATTAGCTATACACAATGCATCAACATGACAGCAGTGCTCTCAGGTTCTGGCGCTTATTTTAGAAGGTGATGACACAACATAAAAGTAAATAGATAGTCCCTTCGCAGAGGGAAGTAGTGATTTCCAGAGGTGCCAGAGCTCAAGTTTTTAAAACAGAGGTAAGTGATATTTTGAGACATGCACCCTTCTTGTTTACTTCAAAACCATCAGTTATCAATATCTTCCATGCTAAGCATGCTAGTGGTGGTTCCCAAGCGATAAAAGTAAAGGTTTACTCCCCCTCCACCAACAATCACACTCCACAGCTTGACTGAAACAATGGGTGCCATCCATACCAACAACAGTCCCGGGGGAGTTTTGTTTAATTATTTTCATTTTTGAGTTCATGACTGGGAATCCCTATCACCGCCCTTTTCTCGTGCGATGGTGAGTGAATAAACACTCAACCTAAGAATAACCCGCTTAGCATGGAAGATACCGACCACCTCCTGTCATTCCATGAATGATCCAGGCACACAAAAAGGATATTTATTTGAAGTTTTTAGAGGTGGTACATGCAAATTTACTTAGGACGGCAGGGTAATACTGCATATAGGTAGGTATGGTGGACTCATTTGGAATAACTTGGGTTCAAGGTTTTTTATGTACAAGCAGAATTCCCACTTAGTACAGGCGAAGGCTAGAAAATAGGTTGAGAAGCGGCCAGCTAGAGAGCAACAATGGTCATGAACATGCATTATGCGTAAGTACATTGGACACTAGCATGAGTAGGATATGAACACCATGAGCATAAATATCATAGAGGCTATGTTGGTTTTGATTCAACTACATGCATGAACATGTGCCAAGTCAAGCCACTCGAACATTCAGAGGAGGATACCATATCATCATACTACATCACAATCATTTTAACACAATGTTGACATCCAAGATAAATCATTATCCACTCCTAGCTACTTATGTATGGCATGAGAAACTATAATCTCTAATTGTCATTGCAAACATGTTTAATCATAATGGGCTGAATCGTGGATACTAGGTTAAACATATTTGCGGAAACCGAACAAGTCGAGTTCATACCCGTTTCTCTCTGCCATGGACAGTTCATCCAATATCGTCATTATTGCCTTTCACTCGCACGACCAAATGATGTGTAAATAATAATAGTGCAAGAGTGTCGTGGACTAAGCTGAAATCTGCAAACATTTTAGTCAACACAAGATAAAATGGGCTCTTTGTTAGATAAAAAATTATGCATATGAGAGCCACT
Organism: Triticum aestivum; assembly: GCF_018294505.1. Taxonomy (NCBI): domain Eukaryota; kingdom Viridiplantae; phylum Streptophyta; class Magnoliopsida; order Poales; family Poaceae; genus Triticum; species Triticum aestivum. Next base: position 368,484,469 of record NC_057798.1, on the reverse strand, counting down.
CAACATTTTCATCATGGTCTTCTCCTTGGTATGACTCAAATAAAAAGAAAAGAAATTCAGAGAAACACACTGAAATGTTTTTGGAGTTTTTGATTTTCTAGAACAAGCAAATAAAAAGGGAAAAGAAAAAATGAGAAAACTATTTACACGGGGAAGCTCCCAACAAGCAAAAGAATAACAAGGAAATCTTTTTGGGTTTTCTTTTTGGTGCTACAACTAACTACTCTAGAAAGAAAAATAAAAAAGAAACATGAATTTTTTTGTATTTTCTCAAGTTTTTCAAACACACAAGAAGAAAGCGAGAAAACAAATTTAACATGGATAATACAATGAAAAAGTGTGAATACCGACAACTTGAATGAAATGTGTGAACATGAATGTAATGTCGGTGGAAATACGTACTCCCCCAAGCTTAGGCTTTTGGCCTAACTTGGTAATCAATCAGTAGCCTGGATAGTAGTCGTGGTGCTAAGGACCGGGCATCCACGGATCCCACTGCTGAGGCTCCTCCTCTGCTGCAGCCTGGTTGTTCCGGTAGGTGATGATATCCACAGGCATAATCCTATATCCACCTCTAGCAACAGAATCAAACAAAGCAAGTGCAGGCAATGGAATAATATTAACACTGAAAACTAGGTTATAAGGAATAGGAATGTTAGGGTAATCGTGTGCAATAAATTGGTGGTGTTCCATGGCTTTGCGATCTAGGTGAACCTTGGGCAAACGATAATCATGAAGGCGTATCTCAACATCGAAGCGAGCCACCAAAAAAGTAGCGTAAATACCACCATGTATTTTACCCTTGGATTTATTAAGATGAAGGCGGCGTGCCACAATAGCTCCCAAGCTATAAGTATTATTGCCTTCAAGTGCACGACGTAAAACATCAAGGTCTGGGGCACTGAGTGCACCAACCTTCTCTCTAGCAAGCAAGCATTTTGCAATGAAAAGAGTAAAATAATGAACAGTAGGAAAATGCAAGCTAGTAGCAGTGACACTCGACACCCCTCTCTCATCCCCCATAGACAAAGTACGATAAAATCATTCAAACTCTACGGGCCTAGGCTCTACCAAACTACCATTAGAAGGAAGCAACCATATTTCACAAAATTCAGTAAGTAGTATCTGATCGGGTTCAACATATAGATTAAACTGCACTTTAGGGTGGTTATTCCTAGGAAGGAAATTAAAACTTTGAACAAAGGTGTTTGTGAGGAGATGATACTATTTGCATTCAGCTATGATGCAGTCGGTGAGGCCGGCATTAGCGGCATATTGTCCAAACTCTTGAAGGATTCCAACCACTTCCATGAATGAAGTATGCGGCCATTCGCATGGTCGTACTTCCGCCAACCTCCGGTTATGGAGATCACCGTCAGACGATTCCCCAATAACTCCTTTGGAGTTCTCCTTGGAAGCAAAACTTGCTAAAGATATTCATCCTTTTCCTATGAACAAAATTCTAAAAAAATTAGTCCACATTGTTTTCTCAACAACTTTGCAAAATTGATAGCATCTACTCATAGGGATACATAGATGCCATAGCAAGCATTCAAACTACTTAGAACTCTAAGAATTTAACATGCAAGCTCATCTCCAGCTGCACCAAGAGTAGCTAATTATTCAAAATATAAACTACTAAAGCAAAAACTAATTGGACAAACGGAGGAGTCACATACCAAGCAACAATGCCCCAAAACAGTTTCAGAAATGGAGCTTCGAGCAAAGAGATTGAAATTCGCGGGTTTGAGAGCAAGAACACGAGAGAGTGCGATGGTGAATTTTTTTCTGGAGGTAGGTGATGATGTGGGAAGAATACATAAGTTAGGGGGGCACGTGGGGACCACAACCCACCAGGACGCGCCTGGGGGTCCTGGCGCGCCCAGGTGGGTTGTGCACACCTGGTGCACCTCCCACTGATATTATTTGCACCAAAAATTCTTAAATAATCAAAAGAAAAAAATCATATTAAATTTTCAGAGCATTCTGAGAACTTTTACTTTTAGGTCATTTTTTATTGCACGAGAAATTCAGAAAACAGACAAAACATGGCATTTTATTTTATTTAACTAATAAAAACAGAAAACAAAAGGTAGGGACATAAGGTAGTGCTTACTAAATTCATCAACTTCATACTCTAAAATATGATCCATTAATAAGGTTGATCGGGTCTTATTACAACCACTTTCAATTAGCATGAAACGGAAGAACTTTCGTAAATCACTAAGTTACCTCAACGGGGATATGAATGTCCCCAACAATAAGCATTTCATATTTCTTTTTAACAATAGGTAGAGGTAGTTGAAAACTTCCAATAGTGATTGTCGGAGATTTTTCAATGACATTAATACCATTCACTTGGAATTGTTTCTTCGGGAAGTGCACTGTATGCTCATTACCATTGATATGAAAAGTGACTTTGCTTTTATTGCAATCAATAACAGCCCCTGCAGTATTCAAGAAGGGTCTACCAAGGATAATCGACATGTTGTCGTCCTCGGGCATCTCAAGTATAACAAAGTCAGTCAAAATAGTAACATTAGCAACAACAATGGGCACATCCTCACAAATACCGATAGGTATGGCAGTTGATTTGTCAGCCATTTGCAAAGATATTTCAGTAGGTGTGAGTTTATTCAAATCACGTCTTTTATATAAAGAGAAATGCATAACACTAACACCAGCTCCTAAATCACATAAAGCAGTTTTCACATAATTTCCTTTGATGGAGCAAGGTATAGTTGGTATTCCCGGATCTCCAAGTTTTTTAGGTACTCCATCTTTAAAAGTATAATTAGCAAGCATAGTGGAGATTTCAGCTTCCAGTATTTTTCTCTTATTGGTGATTATGTCTTTCATGTACTTTGCATAAGGAGGCATTTTAAGGATGTCAATCAAGCGAGTACGCAAAAAGAATGGCCTCAGCATTTCAGCAAAGCGTTCAAATTCTTCATCATCTTTATTTTTAGTTGACTTGGGTGGAAAAGGCATAGGTTTTTGAACCCATAGTTCTCTTTCCTTACCATGTTTTCTAGCAACAAATTCTCTTTTATCATATCTTTTATTCTTAGGTTGTGGGTTATCAAGATCAATAGCTGGTTCTATTTCAACATCATTATGTGGTTCTTTCTCATTGTTTGGTTGAGTATCTTCATGATAATCATCATTTTATTTTTCATTATCACTAGGTGAGTGTTCATTATCAGATTGAGTTTCAGCATCAGAAGTAGAAACATCGTTACCATTATCAGGAGGTTTTTGTACTTCAGGTTCACTAGAAGCATGCAAAGTCCTATCATTTTTCTTTTTCTTCTTCTTTTTGGACGGACTAGGTGCGGTGGTGTTATTCCTTTGTGAATCCTGTTCAATTCTTTTTGGGTGTCCCTCGGGATAAAGTGGTTCCTAACTCATTTTACCTCCTCTAGTTGCAACTCTAACAGCAAAGTCATGTATGTTGTTATTCATTTCATCAAGCAACTTTCTTTGAGATTTAGCAACTTGTTCTAGCTGAGTTTGTGTCATAGAAGCATGCGTTCCCACACCTCTAACATCATTTGAGATTCTAAATAACAAGTCAGTCAAGCAAGCAATCATATCAGAATTGTATTTCAATTGTTTCATAACATTTGCATTGAAGTGATCTTTCTTTATGATATAACTTTCAAACTCATGAAGGCATTGGCTAGGGTGCATACTATGAGGATTATCATTATCATTGAATTTCATTAGAGAATTTACCTCTACCACCTTAGGCAGTGGTGGTGTATCAAGCCCATGTATTTCTTCAATAGGAGGTAAATTTTTAACACCTCAGCTTTAATACCTTTTTCCTTCATAGATTTCTTTGCCTCTTGCATATCTTCAGGACTGAGATATAAGATACCCCTCTTCTTCGAAGTGGGTTTAGGTGGTGGTTCAGGAAGAGTACACTCATCATAATTTTTCAATATGTTATTCAATAATTCTTCATCTTGCCCAATAGTTTGTTCCCTGAAAACACAACCAGCACAACTATGTAGGAAGTCCCTAGAAGTATCAGTTAGTCCATTATAGAAGATATCAAGTGTTTCATTTTTCTTAAGGGGATGGTTGCTACCTCTTGAGCATGCGTTGGTTTTCCCTTGAAGAGGAAAGGGTGATGCAGCAAAGTAGCGTAAGTATTTCCCTTAGTTTTGAGGACCAAGGTATCAATCCAGTAGGAGACGACACACAAGTCACGTAGTACCTGCACAAACATTCAAGAACCTTGCAACCAACACGATAAAGGGGTTGTCAATCCCTTCACGGTCACTCGCAAAAGTGAGATCTGATAGAGATAGTAAAGTAAATATTTTTGGTATTTTTGTTGTATAGATTGGAAAGTTAAGATTGCAAAATAGTAAACGAGATACAAAATAAAGGAAAAGAGATGTAATATAATAGGAAAGAGATGTAATATAATAGGAAAGAGACCCGGGGGCCATAGGTTTCACTAGTGGCTTCTCTCAAGATAGCATGTATTACGGTGGGTGAACAAATTACTACCGAGCAATTGATAGAAAAGTGCATAATTATGATGACATCTAAGGCAATGATCATGAACATAGGCATCACGTCTATGTCAAGTAGACAGAAACGATTCTGCATCTACTACTATTACTCCACACATCGACCGCTATCCAACATGTGTCTAGAGTATTAAGTTCATAAGAACGGAGTAACGCATTAGCCAAGATGACATGATGTAGAAAGATAAACTCAAGCAATATGATATAAATCCCATCTTTTTATCCTCGATGGCAATAGTACAATATGTGCCTTGCTGCCACTACTGTCACTGGGAAAGGACACCGCAAGATTGAACCCAAAGCTAAGCACTTCTCCCATTGCAAGAAAGATCAATCTAGTAGGCCAAACTAAACCGATAATTTGAAGAGACTTGCAAAGATATCAAATCATGCATATAAGATTTCAGGGAAGAACCAAATAATATTCATAGATAATCAAGTTCATAAATCCACAATTCATCGGATCTCGACAAACACACGGCAAAAGAGTATTACATCGAATAGATCTCCAAGAACATCGAGGAGAACTTTGTATTGAGAATCAAAGAGAGAGAAGAAACCATCTAGCTAATAACTATGAACCCGAAGGTCTGTGGTAAACTACTCACACTTCATCAGAGAGGCAATGGTGTTGATGTAGAAGCCCTCCGTGATCGATTCCCCCTCCGGCAGATCACCGGAAAAGGCCCCAAGATGGGATCTCACGGGTACAGAAGGTTGCGGCGGTGGAAAATTGGTTTCGTGGCTCCCCCTGATGTTTCTAGGGTATAAAAGTATATATAGGAGAAAGAAGTACGTCGGTGGAGCTACAAGGGGCTCACGAGGGTGGGGGCGCGCCTACCCCCCTGGGCGCGCCCACATACCTTGTGGCCTCCTCGTAGAGTCCCAAGACTTCAACTCCAAGTCTTCTGGATTGCCTTTGGTCCAGGAAAGATCCTCGTGAAGGTTTCATTCCGTTTAGACTCCATCTGATATTCCTTTCCTATAAAACACTAAGATAGGCAAAAAACAGAAACTGGCACTGGGCCTCCGGTTAATAGGTTAGTCCCAAAAAATAATATAAAAGAGCATATTAAAGCCCATTAAACATCCAAAAGAGATAATATAATAGCACAGAACAATAAAAAATTATAGATACGTTGGAGACATATCAAGCATTCCAAGCTTAATTCCTGCTCGTCCTCGAGTAGGTAAATGATAAAAACAGAATTTTTGATGTGGAATGCTACCTAGCATATTTATCAATGTAATTTTCTTTATTGTGGCATGAATGTTCAGATCCGAAAGATTCAAGACAAAAGTTTAATATTGACATAAAAATAATAATACTTCAAGCATACTAACAAAGCAATCATGTCTTCTCAAAATAACATGGCCAAAGAAAGCTATCCCTACAAAATCATATAGTATGGCTATGCTCTATCTTCATCACACAAAATATTTAATCATGCACAACCCCGGTTTCAGCCAAGCAATTGTTTCATACTTTAGTATTTTCAAACTTTTTCAATCTTCACGCAATATATGAGCGTGAGCCATGTATATGGCACTATACGTGGAATAGAATGGTGGTTGTGGAGAAGACAAAAAGGAGAAGATAGTCTCAGATCAACTAGGCGTATCAACGGGCTATGGAGATGCCCATCCATAGATATCAATGTGAGTGAATAGGGATTGCCATGCAACATATGCACTAGAGCTATAAGTTTATGAAAGCTCAACAAAAGAAACTAAGTGGGTGTGCATCCAATTTGCTTGCTCATGAAGACCTAGGGCACTTTTGAGGAAGCCCATTATTGGAATACACAAGCCAAGTTCTATAATGAAAATGCCCACTAGTATATAAGAGTGACAACATAGGACACTCTCTATCATGAGGATCATGGTGCTACTTTGAAGCACAAGTGTGGTAAAAGGATAGTAGTATTGTCCCTTCTCTCTTTTTCTCTCATTTTTTTATTTGGGCCTTTTCTCTTCTTTTTTATGGCCTCTTTCTTTTAGTCCGGAGTCTCATCCCGACTTGTGGGGGAATCATAGTCTCCATCATCCTTTCCTCACATGGGACAATGCTCTAATAATGAAGATCATCACACTTTTATTTACTTACAACTCGATACTTAGAAAAAAATATGAATCTATGTGAATGCCTCCGACGATGTGCCGGGATGGGCAATGATTCAAGAGTGACATCTATGAAAAATATTATAAACGATGGCTTTTCCACAAATACGATGTCAACTACATGATCATGCATGGCAATATGACAATGATGGAGCGTGTCATAATAAACGGAATGGTGGAAGGTTGCATGGCAATATATCTCGGAATGGATAGGGAAATGCCATAATAGGTAGGTATGGTGGCTGTTTTGAGGAAGGTATATGGTGGGTTAATGGTATTGACGAGAGTTGCGCGGTACTAGACAGGCTAGAAATGGTGGAAGGGTGAGAGTGTGTATAATCCATGGACTCAACATTAGTCATAAAGAACTCACCTAGTTATTGAAAAAATCTACAAGTAATCAAGACAAAGTATTACATGCATGCTCCTAGGGGAAGGGTTGGTAGGATTTAACCATCGTGCGATCCCGACCTCCATACATAAGGAAGGCAATCAATAAATAAATCATGCCCCAACTTAATCACATAACGGTTCACCATATGTGCATGCTACTGGAATCACAAACTTTAACACAAGTATTCCTTAAATTCACAATTAATCAACTAGCACATCTCTAATATCACCATCTTCATATCTCAAAACAATAATCAAGTATTAAACTTCTCATAGTATTCAATGCACTTTATATGAAAGTTTTTATTATACCCATCTTGGATGCCCATCATATTAGGACTAATTTTATAACCAAAGAAAATTACCATGATGTTCCAAAAGACTCTAAAAATAATATAAGTGAAGCATGAGAGATCTATAATTTCTATAAAATAAAACCACCACCGTGCTCTAAAAGGATATAAGTGAAGCACTAGAACAAAATTGTCTAGCTCAAAATATATAAGCGAAGCACATAGAGTATTCTAATAAATTCCGATTCATGCGTGTCTCTCCCAAAAGGTGTGTACAGAAAGGATGATTATGGTAAACTAAAAAGCAAAGACTCAAATCATACAAGACGCTCCAAGCAAAACACATATCATGTGGTGAATAAAAATATAGCCTCAAGTAAAGTTACCGATAGACGAAGACGGAAGAGGGGATGCCTTCCGGGGCATCCCTAAGATTAGGATTTTGGTTGTCCTTGAATTACCTTGGGGTGACTTGTGCATACCCAAGCTTAGGGTCTTGCCACTCCTTATTCCAAAATCCATCAAATCTTTACCCAAAAACTTGAAAACTTCACAACACAAAACTTCAACAGAAAATCTCATGAGCTCCGTCAGTATAAGAAAATAAACCACCAATTTAAGGTACTGTAATGAACTCACTCTTTATTCATATTGGTGTTAAACCTACTCTATTCCAACTTCTCTATTGTTCATACCCCCGATACTACTCATAGATTCATCAAAATAAGCAAACAACACACGAAAAACAGAATCTGTCAAAAACAGAAAAGTCTGTAGCAATCTGTAACTTTCGAAAACTTAATTAACTCTAACAATTATGAAATAAATTTGTGGACGTGAGGAATTTGTCTATTAATCATCTTCAAAAAGAACCAACCAAAAAGCACTCTCCAGTAAACAATGACAGTTATTCTCGTGAGCGCAAAAGTTTCTGTTTTTTACAGCAAGATCGCAAAGACTTCACCCAAGTCTTCCCAAAGGTTCTACTTGGCACAAACACTGATTAAAACATAAAACCACATCTAACCAGAAGCTAGATGTATTATTTATTACTAAAAAGGATCAAAAGTTAAAGAACAAAAATAAAATTGGGTTGCCTCCCAACAAGTGCTATCGTTTAACGCCCCTAGCTAGCCATAAAAAAAAGAATAGATCTAGGTATTGCCATCTTCGGCATGCAATTCTTTAATTGAAAAAACATAACCCTTAGGAGGTTCTTTGTTTTTGTTAATGATAAAACTCCTAGGCAAGAAATCGAGAAATTCATTTGTGGCATAAGTTTCCTTAATGATATCGAAAAAATTGGGATGAAAACTTATTGATTTGAGATCTTTATTTTCCTTACTAGAAGATTCACCATTATTCTTAGGAACGTACATAAACTTGGCAATTTTGGTAGGAGGAGGATGTGAGGGGGTTTTAGCGGCAGAAAAAGCTGAACCCAAGTTGGTAATAATATCTTCGAGTTTATCAATTCTAGTAGAATCTTGATCTATCCTTTCATTAACTATGGGTTCCTTTTCCCTAAGATTTTTCAGAGTAACTCCTACCTTAGATCCATATTGGGTAATTTGGTTTTGGATCTTTTTATCCAAATTTTCTATTAACTCAACAGTGGCAATTTTATTTTCAATAATATCAAACCTTTGCATCACATGTTCTAAGGTTAAAATAGTTCCATTGACCAAAAGCGGCGGTGGGCCTAACAAATCTATCGTGGCATTATAATAATCAAAAGTGTGGCTTCCCAAAAAAATCCCTCCTGTAATGGTGTCAATAACATGTCTATTCCAAGGAGCCATGCCTGCATACAAATTGCAAAGAAGAAGGGAAGTAGATTGCTTCTTAGAAGATCTATTTTGAGCATTGCAAATTCTATACCAAGCATCTTTTAGATTTTATCCCTCCCTTTGTTTAAAATTGAGAACTTCATTATCAGGAGTACTAACAATGATAGGAGGACTAGCCATGAAGGCAAATCAAGGGATCTAACACGCGGACACACAAGAAGCAAGCGAAAAGGGACGAACGGAAGAGGGACAAAGAAAAGGCAAAGGTTTTCAAAAATCGTTTTAGAAGTGGGGGAGAGGAAAACGAGAGGCGAATGGAAAATAAATGTAATGCGAGCGAGAAGAGTTTATGATGGGTACTTGGTATGTCTTGACTTGGCATAGATCTCCCCGGCAACGGCGCCAAAAATCCTTCTTGCTACCTCTTGAGCATGCCTTGGTTTTCCATTCAAGAGGAAAGGGTGATGCAGCAAAGTAGCATAAGCATTTCCCTCAGTTTTGAGATCCAAGGTATCAATCCAGTAGGAGACGACACACAAGTCACCTAGTACCTGCACAAAGAATCAAGAACCTTGCAACCAACGCGATAAAGGGGTTGCCAACCCTTCATGGTCACTCGCAAAAGTGAGATATGATAGAGATAGTAAATTAAATATTTTTGGTATTTTTGTTACATAGATTGGAAAGTAAAGATTGCAAAATGGTAAACGAGATACAAAATAATGGAAAAGAGATGTAATACAATAGGAAAGAGATGTAATATAATAGGAAAGAGACCCAGGGGCCATAGGTTTCACTAGTGGCCTCTCTCAAGATAGCATGAATTACGGTGGGTGAACAAATTACTACCGAGCAATTGATAGGAAAGCGCATAATTATGATGACATCTAAGGCAATGATCATGAACATAGGCATCACGTCCGTGTCAAGTAGACCGAAACGATTCTGCATCTACTACTATTACTCCACACATCAACCGCTATCCAGCATGCATCTAGAGTATTAAGTTTGTAAGAACAGAGTAACACATTAGGCAAGATGACATGATGTAGAAGGATAAACTCAAGCAATATGATATAAACTCCATCTTTTTATCCTCGATGGCAACAATACAATACGTGCCTTGCTACCCCTACTGTCACTGGGAAAGGACACCGCAAGATTGAACCCAAAGTTAAGCACTTCTCCCATTGCAAGAAAGATCAATCTAGTAGGCCAAACTAAACCAATAATTCGAAGAGACTTGCAAAGATATCAAATCATGCATATAAGATTTCAAGGAAGAACCAAATAATATTCATAGATAATCAAGTTCATAAATCCACAATTCATCGGATCTCGGCAAACACACCGCAAAAGAGTATTACATCGAATAGATCTCCAAGAACATCGAGGAGAACTTTGTATTGAGAATCAAAGAGAGAGAAGAAGCCATCTAGATAATAACTATGGACCCGAAGGTCTGTGGTAAACTACTCACACTTCATCGGAGAGGCAAAGGTGTTGATGTAGAAGCCCTCCATGATCGATTCCCCCTCCGGCAGATCGCCGAAAAAGGCCCCAAGATGGGATCTCACGGGTACAGAAGGTTGCGGCAGTAGAAAGTGGTTTCGTGGCTCCCCCTGATGTTTCTAGGGTATAAGAGTATATATGGTGAAAGAAGTACATCGGTGGAGCTACAAGGGGCCCACGAGGGTGGGGGCGCGCCTACTCCCCTTGGGTGCACCCTCCTGCCTTGTGGCCTCCTCGTAGAGTCCCAGACTTCAACTCCAAGTCTTCTGGATTGCTTTTGGTCCAAGAAAGATCCTCGTGAAGGTTTCATTCCGTTTGGACTCCGTTTGATATTCCTTTTCTATAAAAACTAAAATAGGCAAAAAAAGAAACTAGCACTGGGCCTCTGGTTAATAGGCCAGTCCCAAAATAATATAAAAAGCATATTAAAGCCCATTAAACATCCAGAACAGATAATATAATAGCGTGGAACAATAAAAAATTATAGATATGTTGGAGACGTATCAATGGTCATGCAAAGCATTAAATAATTGGCAAAGCCTCCCCCAAGCTTTTTGGAGACTCTCTTCTTTAACTTGCACAAATTTAAATATTTCCTGTAAGGTTATGAGCAGGAAAATATTTTTCAGAGAAGTAATAAATCATATCCTTGGGACTACGCACACAACCAAGAGCAAGAGTATTGTACCAAGCTTTAGCATCACCCTTTAATGAGAATGGAAATAATTTGAGAATATAGTAATAGCGAGTTTTCTCATCATGAGTAAAAAGGGTGGCTATGTCATTCAACTTAGTAAGATGTGCCACAACAGTTTTAGTTTCATAACCATGGAAAGGATCATATTCAACCAAAGTAATTAATCGACAAAGAATTCATAATTCTTATCATCAATAAAGATAGGTGAAGTAGCAAACTTAGGATCATATTGCATGCTAGCATTCAGAGATTTTTCTTTATACTTGCATAATAATTTCTCAAGATCATCTCTATCTTTTCAAGCAAGAATATCTCTAGTTGTCTCCTCAGCCATAACATAACCTTCCGGTACTTTAGGCAATTCATATCGGAGGACTAGCTCTAGCAGGTGTTTCAAGATTTTGAGTTTCATGCTCATCATCAGATTCAACAATATCATGTTGTCTTACTCTAGCAATTTGTTCATCAAGAAATTCACCTAGTGGCACATCATCATCAAGCAAGGTACTAGCATCATCATAAGTATCGTTCATAGAAGAAGTAGCATCATCAACAACTTGCGACATATCAGGATTAATAGCATGTGGTGGTGTTGCAAGTTTACTTATAGTAGAAGGTTAATCTAAAGCAGAGCTAGATGGCAGTTCCTTACCTCCCCTCGTCTTAGAGGGAAATATCTTAGTCTTAGCATCCTTCAGATTCTTCATAGTGATAAATTGATAATAATCCCAAGTGACTCAACAAATATAACTATGCTCCCCAGGAACGGTGCCAGAAAAAGGTCTTGATAACCCACAAGTATAGGGGATCACAATAGTTTTTGAGAATAGAGTATTCAACCCAAATTGATTGATTCGACACAAGGGGAGCCATAGAATATTTGTAAGTATTAGCAGCTGAGTTGTCAATTCAGCCACACCTGGAAATCCGCAGCAAAGTGATTAATAGCACAGTAATATGATAATTTTGATAGTAGTGATAGCAGCAATAGTAACGGTAAGAGTGATAGCAGTGATTTTGTAACAAGTGCAACAGTAACGATAGCAGTAGTAACTTAGCAAAAACAATATAAGATAAAATCGTAGGCATTGGATCGGTAATTCATTGGATGATATTCATCATGTGACATTCATAACCTAGGGCGATACGGCACTAGCTCTAGTTCATAAATATAATGTAGGCATGTATTCCGTAAATAGTCATACATGCTTATGGAAAGAACTTGCATGACATATTTTGTCCTACCCTCCCGTGGCAGCGGGGTCCTATTGGAAACTAAGGGATATTAAGGCCTCCTTTCAATAGAGAACCGGATCAAAGCATTAGCACATGATGAATACATGAACTCCTCAAACTATGGTCATCATCGAGAGTGGTCCCGACTATTGTCTCTTCGGGGTTGCCGGATCATAACACGTAGTAGGTGACTATAACTTGCAAGATCGGATCTAGAACATGGATATAATGCTGATAAAATAAATGGTTAATATCTGAATTCATGGCACACGGGACCAAGTGGCAAGCATTAAGCATGGCAAAGTGATAGCAACATCAATCTCAGAACATAGTGGATACTAGGGATCAAGCGCTAACAAAACTAACTCGATTACATGATGAATCTCATCCAACTCCTCACCGACCAGCAAGCCTACAAAGGAATTACTCACTCGCAGTGGGGACCATCATGGAATTGGAGATGGAGAAGGGTTGGTGATGATGAAGAACGAAGACCCCCCTCTCGAAAGTCCCAAACGGACTCCAGATCTGGCCTCTCGATGAAGAAGAGGAGGCGACGGCGGCTCCGTCTCGTGGATCGCGATAATTCTTTCTCCCAGATTTTTTCTGGAAATATGTGATTTTATAGCGTAGGTTTCAGGGTCTGCGGGGCCACCAGGTGGGCGCGCCGGGGGGGGGGGGGGCAGGCGTGCCCTGGTGGGCTGTGCCCACCCAGGTGCCCCCCTCAGGTGGCTCTTGGCTCCAGAAATTCTCATTTATTTTCTAAAAAATCCTCGCAAAGTTTCGTTCCATTCCGAGAACTTTTATTTCTACACAAAACAACACCATGGTAGTGCTGCTAAAAACAGCGTTAGTTCGGGGTTAGTTGCATTTAAATCGTGCAAATTAGAGTCCAAAACAAGAGGAAAAGCGTTAGGTAAAGTAGATACGTTGGAGATGTGTTAGGGCCGAAAGTGAAACGGGCTGGTGTTATATTCGACGGCCCACATGACGTTGTTGGGACGATTTCGGGAAAGCCCTAATGGGTTGTTAGTTACGGGCCATAGAATGGGCTATTTGTGAACAAACCTTTAAGAGGCTTTTCATGGGCTAGTCCGCTAACTTTTGACCAAGTCAAACGGGCCGGCCTTTGTAAGCTAAATGGGCCAGTGGTGGGCCGTCGCACATGTTGACATATCATAGGCGTCTGTCTGACCCAATGACGAGCTGACACGTGTTTCCTTCGGCCAATGGTAATTTTACACATGGAAAATCCCCATTGGCCCGGGCTGTTAACGGGTTATTGGATCCAAAACCGGACTCGATAGCTTAATGGTGACCTATTACGGTGGATGCCACGTGTCGTTTACCCTTGACGAAAGCACTTCCATGACGCGTCATTTATCGTCATGGAAGTGAACACTTCCATGATGGTAATTTTGCTATTGTCATGGAACACTTCTATGACAGAACAGGTATGACTATCTTGATTCTGTCATAAAATCGTCATGGATGTACATACATGACAGAAAAGGTGACCTACCGTGACAAACACATATCATCATGGAAGTGTATTTTTTAGTAGTGTAGGGTCGCACGCTTAACGTTCGGTAGCGCTAGGGTAGTATTGAGATATTAATAGTGGAAAGTACGAAGGTTGTTAGGAGTCTTGGATGGGATCCGGGATGTCACGAGGAGCTCTGGAATAGTCTAGAGGTAAAGATTCATATATGGAAAGTTGTTATCGGGGTTCTAGAAAAAGTTTGGTGTGTTTCGGTATTGACCGGAAGCTTCCAAAAGGTTCTGAAAGTCCGTAAAGGGTTCCACCACGTCCCGTACAATAGTATGGGCTGCAGGGGGTGCCCTGGCCTTATTGGGCCAGGCGCACCTGCCCGTACAATGCCCATGCGCCTGGGGAAGGGAAACCCCAAGGGGGAGGGCCCTATACTTGGCTTGGTGGGCACTCCTTCCCCCTTGGCCCCCGCCCCTACCTTGGGAGGGGGGCTAGGGCTGGCACATTGTCGGTGTCAAAACTGGAAGACCTCGGGTAGGGGGGCCCAAGCTGTATGTCTGAGGATCGTTGGTAAGAATGATCAAAGGGACACAGTGTTTACCCAGGTTCGGGCCCTCTTAATGGAGGGAAAACCCTACTTACAAGAGTTGGTCTACCTCGAGATCATAATGGCTAAACCCTAGCTTGGCTAGCCTATCAATGATATGATCCTACCTTCGGTCTAAACCCTTCGGTTTATATAGATACCGGAGCGGCCTAGGGTTGTACAAAGTTGGTTTAACAGAAAGGAAATTGTCTATCCGGACACCTAAACTTGTCGTTCACGCACACGGAAGTCCAAACCGTATACGAGAGATGGTCGTCTTACTTGTATCTTGACAGCCCATTAATCCGGCCCATATTGAATAGACTAGACGCCCGAGGACCCCTTAGTCTAGGACTCCCTCAGTAGCCCCTAAACCAGCCTTCGATAATGACGTGTTTGGCGCGCAGGTTGTCTTCGGAAGTGTGAGGCGGGTTCCTCTTCTTGAATAACATACATTAGCTTTCCTTCACAAAAGAACTATATTCGGGTTTGCACAAGTAACATAACCCTTAGCCACGAAGGCATGATATAAAAAATAAGAATAGTGTCTTTACTGACAACTTTTTTCGGCGAAGCGTCACACTTGACCCTTCAGCGTTTTGAACCGTTTTCACACTCCTCGTTTCGTGTTTCGAGGTCGAGCCCCCTTGGCCCGTCCTATCAAAACAGAGATCACGTGCACTTATTACGGGATTGCTCATCAAAAGGATTTGGGTAACCCAACCGATTACGGCGCATGTTCACTCCCTTTCCCGAGAAGCAGCTGATCTTGGCCGTTGGATCGACGTATAAATAGCCACGGGCACACAAGGCCGGACCTCTATTTCTTCACCTTCCTCCCCTCCCACCTGGGCATGGCGACCTTATTGGGAATAGGCGAGTTTCAAGGCTTAAGTGGGGGGACGGTTGGCATTTTTACCGCCTATAAGAGGGCAATAGATTCCCCCTTCCTCTCCCATGCCTTCTTCTAGCCTCTGCCTTCCAATCTCCCAAGCTCCAGCGCCATAAGAAAAAGCTTTCGCCTTTCTCACCGCCACCACCTTCTCCAGCAATGGCCGGATCCGGTTCCAAGGGAAAGTGGGAGGCCTCCTCCGTCACGGAGAAGGAGATGCAGAATCTCTGGAGCGCGGGGTACCTGGCTGCAGACATTGCGCATATGCTTCCCGTCAAGGGTCAAATCATCCCCACTCCGGAGCCCGGCGAAAGGGTCGTTTTCCTCCCCCGTTTTCTTAGAGGGCTAGGATTTCCACTCCATTCCTTCGTCCAAGGACTCATGTTTTACTATAGGCTAGATTTACATGATCTATTCCCGAATTCCTTCCTCCACATCTCGGCGTTCATCGACGTGTGCGAGGCTCTACTCCGCATTCCGCCACACTTCGGCCTATGGCTCAAAATCTTCAACATGAAGCCGAAGGTGGTCGACAGGCAGCATGCAGACTGCAGCGGGGCTATGATAAGCAAACTGCCAATGCCACATGGCTGAAGGGGGCCTTCATCGAGACCGTCAAGGTCTGGCAGCAAGAGTGGTTCTACATCACCGAGCCGCGCCGCGCCAACTGGGTGGCAATTCCGGAGTTTAGATTTGTACCCCCCATGAGGCTCACTTCGTGGACAGCCAAGGGCCTCGACTGGGGGTCCCAGACGGAGGTGCAGACACTGCAAACACGCATCACCAACGTGCTGGGCAAGAATCTAGGTCTCACCAATGTGGTGCAGATCATGCTCTTCCACCGTATCCTTCCCTGCCAACGCAGGGCTTCCCCCATGTGGGAGTTCAATCCGAAGGAGCCGCGGACCTTGAAGCACTTCCTCGACACAACGCACAAAGGAATATTGAAGCTGGTTTTCAAGGCCCAGAAGAGCTGGCCTATAGAGAGCAAAGACGTCGAGCTCGACGCCGAGAACCCGGCCACTCCGGTAAGTATTAGCCTTCCAATGATATGTCCGGTCTATGTTTTTTATCAGTATGAATCTTATTTAGGGATGTAAACAGATCGGATCAGATCGGATAATGCCTTTACCATATTTTTTTGTCGGATTCGGAGCGGATCGGATAATGACTGGATGCGGATTCGAATACGGATTATATCGGACTATGGATTCAGTGTGGAAGCGGAGAGGACTCGAACTAAAAACGAATGAAAAATCTATGTACATATTTTCCATAATATCTATCATGATCTATGCAAAGAAGAACAATATATAAGTAACCAATAAATTTTACTAATCAATGAAATTAATAGCTTACATGTTGCAGCAAGGAAGACATTAGACATCATATGTTCATAGTGTTCTCTAGTCCATAATAAAAACCTATTTAAATATTAGGTAAGTGAGCTTGTACAATATGTGTTCTCAAGTCAATTGGCTATGCTTGTACGTACATGTGATGTGTACAGTCGTACCATGGTGCTGCTAGTGTTGGGGTTATATGATATTTATATGTGGTGATTCTAATCAGTGGCCTAATTGGGTATTTCGGCTTGTCGAGTGGACCACATTTATCGAATAATCCTATTTGATAACACCGGATAATCGGCAAAAAATACTGGATAATCCACATCCGTCGGATATTATCGATATCGTATCCGCTACCATATTCATCGGATATCCGGTTGACCAAAATCCATATCCGCATTTGTATCCATTGGATTTGTGGAAGTGCATACTGTATCCTTAAAAACGGATGCGGATGCGGATTCGGAACGGAAATTATCCGTACCATTTACATCCCTAATCTTATTAGCCTGTTTTTTTACAGGGCTGGACAAAGAAAGCGGGGCAGATCAAGAGTCCGGTTCCATTTCCCAAAGACCCAGTCACTCCCCAGCTGACGGACATGCTGGTCCCAGCGCCCTACCAGGCGCCGGGGAAGAAGGGCAAGAAGGGCAAGGAGCCCAAGGGAGGGCCCCGTCGCAAAGGTCCTTCGGACGCTATGTCCGGAGAGACCGAGGTCGTCTCCTCTCATGAGGAAGAAGAGGACGAAGAGGAGGAGGAGGTGGTGGAGAGCAACTCCCCTCGCAATTTGAGGAGGAAGAAGAGGACAGCATCCAAGAACCTGGAGGAGGGGGTGCCGAAGAGGAAGAAGATTACCCTCTCGGCTAGTTCGGACTCGAAGTCCGAACACAGCCCGAGGAGAGCCTCCAGGGTGAAGCCCCTGGCTGAATCATAAGTACCAACATCTTACTTGTTCAGCTTTCGCTCACCTACCTCTGTCATATAATTTATATCTTTGCTTGCTTTTCAGCCCTCCACGCGATATCCCGAACACCTCGTCTTCGTCGAGGAACTCTCTGGCGCCTGAAGAGGCGGAGAGCAACGGACCATCACAAGCCCCCTCCCCCACTGCCATGGAGGACATCGAGGTGTCGTCCCAAAGGACCCCTCCTGGCCGAGGAGGGGCGGACGAGGCCGTCCAGAAAGCGCCCGAGGCTAATACCTCGGATGCCACAGATCGGGGGACGGCGACCCCAACAGCCATCGAGGGTGGAGGGTCTCAACAGTTTGGGCCCCCGCCAAACACCGTCCCAGAGACCAATGTGGCCCCGGGTTCAGATCAGCATCCCCCTTCGACGGAGGGGGGAGGAGCAGCAGCTCCATCGGTGGCCTCCTTTACTCTGGAGGCCGCTCATACTTTGGAGGAAGCACTGCAACGCGCTTCCATTGTGCAGGAGCACCGCACACTGATGGGTGCGGTTATGGAAAAGATTCAGTCTGCGAAAAGCGGACTGATGGAGCCTTCAACAGCCTACTAACGGGCTTTGAGGTATGCGATGTAATTTTTGAACAAGTTTTTCATATAAAATGATGAACCCATGTATAGACAGTAGCCCCTGAGACTCTGCTCTGTCCAGATTAGAACAATCCGGACAGAGGATCCCAAAACAAGTTACTAATGTGCAGTGATATTGTGTGAGACAGGCATCCAGGTTGGCGGCTACTGCCCAAGCCGCAGAGGTTTCCAAGCTCAATCAGAAACTTAGATTAGCCAATGAGGAGCTTGACAGCATCAATAAGCGGTTTGACGAAATGCAAGGTATGCGGAACTTACATACCAGAAGTGATATGTGTATTGATTCTTTTAACTTATTGGATTTTATGATTTTAATCATAGTTGGTGCGGCCGAGGTCGAATCCCTCAAGAGCGTGCTTGCCCAAGCCCAAAAAGAGGCAGAGGACAATCGGGCAGTCGCTGACAAGGCGGCAAAGGAGCTGGAGGCGGAGCAAACTGCACGCCGAAAACATGAGGCTCGGGTAGGCGAAGTTGAGCAAGAGCTCAAGGACGCCATTACGAAGTGTGAGTCCTTGGAGCAGAAGACTCCGGACCAAGCGTCCGAACTCGCCAAGGCTCTCCAGGATATCAAGGAAGCCTGGGTTGAGTCCCAGAGCGCCCGCCAGGAGATCCAGCAGGTGAGGCAGATAGTAGCTGGTAAGGCTTTTCTTCTGCAGAGTAAATTTGCAAGTAAGAGATATATCTCGTAGACCCGAGTTTGGAGGTCTCTAGGCGCGTTTGCGGATTTGCCGAGGAGTGTTGCTGACGCCGCAGAGTTCTTCCAAGCCGAAGAGGGGATCTCAATGGAGAAACTGTTCTGGTCGCAGTACCTTGTGCTAGAGCATCCGACGCCCCTCAGTGATCAGCTGAAGCTGCTAACCAAGCTACATAGGGTGGCTGGGTTGGCCATGAAGGATGTAATAGTCCGACTTTGGCCAGCCGAGCCCGTACCCAGCAGCTACATCGGACTCGTGAAGTGGCTGGTCAACGCGCATCCTTGGATTAATGCCATAAAGCGGTCGACCTGCATAGAAGGTGGTCGGATGGCCTTCGCCCGCGTCAAGATGTAATGGGCGAAGATGAAGGCCAACAAAATTGCAACCGCAGGGCCGCCTGAAGGCAAGGATCACCGGAGGCTGGAGAGGTATTTCAACGAGGTCCTGGAGGAGCCTGCATTGTAGAGGGTCAATGCTCAAAGGAAATCATATTTGAGTAGTAGAGTCCGGTTTGTAAGAACCATGTAATGAACTCATGATGTGAAATATCTATGCTTTGGTCTTTTGTTTTGATTAATTTATCCTCCTGTGCGGCCGTTTATTTATAAGGCTGAAAGTTTACCAGTCGTCGGCTTCTGCCCCCATGTAGATATTACCGGGGTGTTCGGGAACGCATGGCCGCACTTTATCCAATGTATTGGTCCTGTATAGGAGGCGTCCTGTGAGATGAACTAGGCACTCAGACTATGCGGCTTTATTACTTTCACTTACCCATAGGAGTCCATTGGTGGGGCTAAGTACTAGCCCCTGCTGCGTGAATGGCAATCCGGATTACGGCACCTTTGCAACAAGGCTGGTCGAATCCCAGACTCTTGTATAACACGACATAAATCAGGAATGATTTGTAGTATAACACTAAGTCACCGGATCGCTGACCCTCTCTCGCATATCATGATAGTCAGTTTTCGGCTTTCTCTACTGAGGTACTTGACCGGACGAACCTAAAATACAATTGCAGTAGTTCTCCCTTTGCTACCTTAGGCAAAATTGTGGTACGTAAGGTGGCAAACACAGGAGTCGGGCAACCCAACTGTAGACCAAAGACATGATTCAGAGCCGATGCATATAGTGCAATATCTGGGACGCTGAAGAGATCCCTATAGGTGTTTGGACTTTTTAAGAGTTTGCGGGGCCGAATACAGCCCCTGGTATGAAGGCCGTGCCGAAAACACGTACGTCAGTCGAAAGCAAGGAGGGAATATGGATTATGATATAATATAAGTACCAAACCAAAGGTGGTGATCGTTTGCTTCCTTTATATACTTATCAGTATGTCGAGGCGTGTTTCGACAGACAATGCCATAAATATTGAGGTCATGTTACATGCCTAAAGATTTACATAAGGGAAAGTCTAGCAGATGGCTTAAAAGTAATGGTTTGAAGACTCCAGTGATGCCGTGCTGCACATCTGCGCCATTTCTCCTTAGTAACGAATCCTTTGATAGGGGTATTTGATGGTTGTCTGTAATGGAGGGAAAAGCTAGCCTTGAAAGGGTCCCTGATGCAACCATACAGTAGATAGGGCTCTTGAAAGTATCGAAAAGAGGTGTCTAGAGGGGGGTGATTAGACCCTCAACAAACAAAGTTGGCAGTTTTTAAGTTTTTCAAGTTGAGGTGGTAGACTAACACAATTTCAAGCATACACAATACAATTCAAGCAAGCATACAAAGAGTATATAAGCAGCGGAAAGTAAAGCATGCAACTTGCAAGAAAGTAACGGGATGGGATTGGAGTGTGCAAACGCAATTGGAGACACGGAGATTTTTGGCGTGGTTCCGATAGGTGGTGCTATCGTACATCCACGTTGATGGAGACTTCAACCCACGAAGGGTAACGGTTGTGCGAGTCCACGGAGGGCTCTACCCACGAAGGGTCCACGAAGAAGCAACCTTGTCTATCCCATCATGGCCATCGCCCACGAAGGACTTGCCTCACTAGGGTAGATCTTCACGAAGTAGGCGATCTCCTTGCCCTTACAAACTCCTTGGTTCAACTCCAGAATCTTGACGGAGGCTCCCAAGTGACACCTAACCAAACTAGGAGACACCACTCTCCAAAAGGTAATAGATGGTGTGTTGATGATGAGCTCCTTGCTCTTGTGCTTCAAATGATAGTCTCCCCAACACTCAACTATCTCTCACAGATTTGGCTATGGTGGAAAGATGATTTGAGTGGAAAGCAACTTAGGGAAGGCTAGAGATAAAGATTCTTGTGGTAGGATTGGAATATCTTGGTCTCAACACATGAGTAGGTGGTTCTCTCTCAGAAAAATGAGTAGTGGAAGTGTAAGCATTTTCTGATGGCTCTCCCCACGAATGAAGAATGGGTGGAGGGGTATATATAGCCTCCACACAAAATCTAGCCATTACACATAGATTCCCAAACTCGGTGGGACCGAATCAGTAAACTCGGTAAGACTGATTCAGGTCAAAATATGAATGTTAGAGTTTTCGGTGGACCGATATAGTCATCTCGGTGGGACCGATGTGCAGGGGTTAGGGTAAAATCTCAACTCGGTTTGACCGATTACTCAAACTTGGTGAGACCGATTTTGGTAATAAGCAAACAAAGGATTGGTCAAGCAAACTCGGTCGGACCGATTGCACAAACTCAGTGGGGCCAATTTTGTTGCAATAGGTCACAGGGAATTTGCAAGCCCATCTCGGTGAGACCGAAGTGGCTAGGGTTTGGCAGTGGCTGAATAAGATGGAACTCGGTGGCGCTGGATAGACAAAGTCGGTGGGGCCGAGTTTGACTTTTAGGTTTAGGACATATGTGGATGTGAGAAAGTGGCTGAGGGTTTTGGAGCGTATCTCTAAGCACTTTGAGCAAGCAAGCCATTAAGCAACACATCGTCCCCTTTTAATAGTATTGGCTTTCCTATGGACTCAATGTGATTTTGGATCACTAAAATAGAAAATGTAGAGTCTTGAGCTTCTGCCAATATTTGTCCTTAGCATCTTGAAGGGGTTCCACATCCTCTTGTCCATGTCCATGCCACTCCAACGTTGAACTTATCTGAAATATACTAGGTATAAGTATTAGTCCAACAAGAGATATGTTGTCATGAATTACCAAAATCACCCAGGGAGCGCTTGTGTTTTCAATCTCCCCCTTTTTGGTAATTGATGACAACATACATCAAAGCTTTAGATAAAGATATAAGGGAATAGCAAGGAAAGCTTTGGAAGGACATGCAACATGCATTGGCTCCCCCTACATGCATGCAATCATGTGATAATAGATCATAAGAGTATGAGAATGCATAAACATGTCATATCCAGCAATGAGTTACATGTGTCTTGGCTATATGCATCAAAGAAAATGATATAGATACTGGAAATATACCTTCATGTTCATGAGTCTCTCTTGCAAACAATATGTACCACAACAAGAGATCTTCATGCACATGAGTGTGATGCATATACTTACGTTGTGGCCTTGAGCTAGCTTGAAGAAGATGTACCCGGGTAAACAAGGTTAGATAACACAAGAACATCTACTAGACAGAGCAAGAACTAAAGAGCACAAGAATACCAAGACTGGGATGACATGTAGAGTGTGAGTACTAGGTACTCTATTTGGATATTAACATGTCCCCAAGAATAAAGATATGCAATGAATTCCAAAGAATTTCTTCCCTTAGATGTCTTTCTCCCCCTGAATCTGGCATAGGATAATGGGAGAAGCTAGGGTAGTAGAAAATCAGAGCAAACAATAAAATCAAAGCAAGATAAAGTCATACCATATACTATCATGTCTTTCCCCTCTTGAAGACATGAGACAACTTTCCTCTTAAGAATAAGAGCATCAGGAGAAGCTTTTATGTGCACATTCTCTCTTATGTGATAAGCTTTGATGTTCTCTGTCTCCCCCTTTGACATCAATTTCTAAGAAGGGACTTCTGGAGCATGAGTCAAGTAGGTTTGGTCCTGGAGTCACATTTCAAAGCCACATGTAATATTGATGCTGGTAGAGGACAAGTTTCAAAGAGTGGAGCTGGGACAAATATGCAGAATGCAAGTGACACAGATTTTGTCTCAGGACTGAAATCGGTAGCACCGAGTGGTTGCAATCAGTGGCACCAAGTTGATTCTGTTCAGCCGCAGAAATCAATCCGGTGAGACCGAGTTCAACCCAGAGAGTAACTCACTACTAGGAAAATGCTTATAGATAGAAGTTCACCAGTAGCGCTTGTTTATGACCCCACACTACTAGTATTTACTAGTAGCGCTGGGCAGAAAACACGCTACTACTAATATATAACAGCAGTGTTTGTTTGCTTGGGCCGCGCTACTGTTACATGGGCCGCTGGGCAAAAATAGTATCCCACTTAGCTGTAGCATTTGTTTTTAACGGGCGCTACAGCTGGTGGGCTTAGCAGTAGCGCCGGCCTCTAACTAGCGCTACTACTAGAGCAAAAGAAAACCGGCCCGAGCACCCCCCGCACCCCCTCACTCTCACAATCGATCACCTCCGCCCGACGACGCCACCGCGGTTAGGGTTCTTCCCCGGCCGCCTCACCCCCGTCGACGGTGTCGTGCGCCGCCACCACGCGCGGTCGCCTCTCGCCTCCTCCGACGCTCCAGCCCCGTAAGTCCCCCTCGATCTCCTTCTCCCTGCGCGCGCCACACTAGCTAGGCTCCAATCAATTTGCCGCGGCGGCTCGCCATGTTTTGGGATTTAGGGATTGCATGGTGGCTCTGTGCTTCGATGCGACATGCTCCTCGCGTGATTGCGGAGAGAGTAGAGAGAGGGGTTAGGTGAGAGAAGTAGAGGCTTTTTGTTGCTCACCGAAACATAGGAGAGAGTAGAGAGAAGTAGAGGCTTTCAGCACATATAATTGAAACTTGGGTTTCAATTCTTGGTTGCTGCCCCTGGAGGAGTGGTGGCGGTGGCGGTGCCTAGTGTTCTAGGGTTTAGAGAGGGGGCGTCCATGTCGTGCCTTTTCTGGAGAGGAGCCACAGGCGGCGTCGGTTGCCGTGTGCCGTTTTGTGTAGATGATAGGCTTCTTCAATGGGAATGATTATGCATCGTCTGTGGTTCCGTGAACGCCTCCACACGCTCAAGTTTGTCGATGGTGGTCGTAGGATCGGCTCCCCTTCTGAAATGGTGCCATGGGAGCTTTCAAGATACGCTACTAGAGCCCTAGTGTTGTCTAGGGCGTGATTTCGCAGTCCACAATTGAGCGGGCAAACCGCATCTTCCAGGGCTGGCGCGCTCGTCCTGAAGATGGTGTGCTGGCGGGAGCTAGCATCTAAGCTAGCTAACATGATCGGCCGAGGACGAGAGCGTCCCATCGTATCACGTTGTCACGATACGTGACTATTGTTTCCGACATTTAGGATCATTGATGTAGTACTTGTAACTACTTGTCATTCCTTCGCTGGAACAACCATAGTGCTCGACCGTAGAATCGTGAGCATTTTTTTAGCTCTGAATATGACAGCAACGGTTGAGGGTTTCAATTCTTGGATACTGCCACTAGCTTCTTTGTTGATGCATATAAAGATATGACCAAGAAGCCTTCACTGTTATGTGGTTTCATGGAAAAATCAATTCTTGATTCGATACTCTTCAGGTTGAAGAGAGTATCTGTATGTGGTGATGCTCAAATTGCCAAGTTATTATGATGCTATTAGTGAGCCCATTTTTGGTAAATTTCATAAAAAGAAAACACAGATAGACAGAGAGTTGTATCTGATCTAAAAGGGGGGTGTTTGCCTTTTATAGTTTTAATTATTATGCATCTGATGCCAAAGGTGGAATGGATGTTTACTTATTGTGTTCTGGAAGATTCTAAGCTGGTTCAACTTTTGGATGTGGGAATAAATAAAGTGTTCCCCTGGACTGAACTTTATGTTTACTTTTTAGTTGTTATTTTTCTTGCCATGTGAACTCTAGCTATGAAAACTTTATGTTTACTTTTTGGATTGTTAATCCTTTAATCATATTGCTTTAGGGAAATGGCGCCGCCACCACCACCACCATGTCGACGGTGCAAGTCAAGGTGCGCCAGCAACCTTGCAACTGGCACGCTATTTGGCATCTACTTCGAGTCTAGTTTTCTTCATGCGGTGGTAATAAATTATATGAAACTAGTAACTACTATTTTGTTTTTAGTGTTATTTGCATTAATGCATCATGTATATATCATTTTGCTTTTTGTACACAGATCATCCCATGCAATGTGAGGTCAGAATTCAACAATCTGACTGGAGACTCTGTGACCTTTGAGGCTCCTGGGGGCCCCTACGCTATGTAGATCGAGAAAGGACGAAAGATGACGCGAGTGGGAGGAGATGGATGGGTCCGTTTCATCGACAACATGCGTATCACCGGTGGTGAGTTGATCAACTTCTCCTTCAGAGCTGAAAGACCCAAGCTGGCCGTGATTTATGTCAACAAAGCAGAAGATTATGAGGATGATGAGGATGATGACGACCCACTCGGTGATGCCATCATAGCTCAAAGAATGAAGTTGAGCGAGGAGGAGGTGTGCAACCTATGGGACATCATTCCGCCACGTGCTGACTTCGTCGGGCTGCCATTCGTGACCCACCTGACAAGTACCATGGTTGATCGGCATATCATGGTATGTTGCATTTACTGTAGTTTTTAGAGTAATTTGATGATATGCTTTATTGTTATACTTAGTGTAGAGTCTGATGATATATATGCTTAGTGAATCTTATATGCTTTATTGTTATACTTAGTGTAGAGTCCGATGATATATATGCTTAGTGAATCTTATATGCTTTATTGTTATACTTAGTGTATAGTCTGATGATATATATGCCTAGTGAATCTTACATGCTTAGTGAATCTTATGTGCTTAGTGAATATTATATGCTTTATTGTTATACTTTGTGTAGAGTCCGATGATATATATGCTTAGTGAATCTTATATGCTTAGTGAATCTTATATACTTAGTGAATCTTATATGCTTTATTGTTATACTTAGTGTAGAGTCCGATGATATATATACTTAGTGTAGAGTCCGATGATATATATGCTTCGTGTAGAATGTGTGAGGCTACTTATTAATTGATATGTTTTTCTTATTCAGAAATTGCCAAAGAGCCTATCTGAGAGTTGTGGTATCAAGCCTGATGAAGAAGGCTCTGCTAGAATACGCCTTACTGCAAGGGGCTCCGTCACCACTTGTGCGTATGGCGTGGACACGGACGGTCGCACACACTTCAACTTGGTTGGGTGGAAGAGCTTGCTCGTCGACAAGAATCTTCATGTTGGACAGGCAATCCTAATTACTATCAGGAACACCCACCACCCAGGCTTGAGGATGATGATCGTCATCGACATCATCTAGAACTACATATGCATGCGTGTGGCTGTTGAACCATATATATGCTAGAATGACTACCTAGTAGACTTATCAACTATGATCTATCCATGCATTGTTGACTACTATATGAGTTTGTGAGATTGTGTGGTTATATTAAACGTGGTACTGTCGTTAATGTTTGTGAGATGGTTCTGTGAACTTAGTTTATTTGCACTGGACTTGTCTTGATTTCCATGAATATTGCACCTGACTACTTTTTTTACTTTTTATTTCTATTTGCCTAGTTGTAGCGTGGGAGAAAATAGGGCGCTACTACTACGTGATGATAGTAGTAGCGTTGGTGGAGAAAGCGGCGCTACTAATAAGTATTTTAGCTGCAGCGCTTGTTTAGAAATGTGCTACTGTTAAATAATAGCTGTAGAGCCCTAGCAGTAGCGCGGGTGCCCGCGCTACTGGTATGTAAAAAACCAGCGCCACTAGTAATCTTTTCTCTAGTAGTGACTTCTTGTCACCATATCTCACTAGGAAAATAAGATCTCACAAGGATATGCAGGGAATTAACTGAATGATTTGCAATGAGTTGGATGCAGGGAAATGCAGAAAATAACAGAGAAGAGAAAAGAAGAGAAATCTAGATGAAGTTTTTTTTGAAAGAGGAACTAGCATGCATGAGAAAAATGCAAGGGCACAAAGAAACAATAGAGAACTTCATCTAGAATTGGTCGGCGACAAAGTCACCTATGTTAGAGTATATTGACTTAGGAGTCAAGTGAAGACACTTGATCATAGGTCATACTCATCGTTTAAGCTCAAGATGGGGTTGCCATTTTTCATTTAAGCATTTTGATGTATTCTCATCTTGTTGAGTTGCTTTCACCCATGTCTTGGGGTTAAGCTTCTCTAAGATGGAATGACATACCTTGGGTGGTCGTGTTGAACTTGGTCATGTAGTTGAACTTGTGTAAGGTGCTCAAGTTGAAGTGGATCATCAAGAAATGGGAGCACCCCATGTAGTTGAAGTTCATATTCCTACATGAATTAGCCTTGCAAGGAAGAGCACTTGTGTATCCAAAGTGACAATCATGGAATTTGATATCAATTGAAAATTGATATAGGAACTTGTAAAAGGATATATTGAATGGATTCGTGCTTCCTTGTCTTCATCCACCATTGTAGAGACTTGGAGATGTATAGATTGCTTGAAATGTGATTGAGCTGCAATCTCATAGAGTTGGGCTTATCCAAGTACCTACAAGGGTTAGATAGCATGCAAGAGTACAAGTGTATCCAAGACATATGATCATCATCATAAGAGAATGGTCAGGGATTTGTCATAGTAAGGCTCATGCCTTGCATGCATCCACATGGAGTTTCTACTCCAAATTTGAGGCATAAATGATGTTCAATCCACCTCTCAACCTGCAAAACACTTGCTCATCAAGTGGTTTAGTGAATATATCCGCCAATTTCTTGGTACTACGTCTTGAGCTTGCGTTGCTTTTCCTTGAAGAGGAAAGGGTGATGCAGCAATAGTAGCGTAAGTATTTCCCTCAGTTTTTGAGAACCAAGGTATCAATCCTGTAGGAGGCTCCTCAAAAGTCCCACGCACCTACACAAACAAACAAAGAACTCGCAACCAATGCAATAAAGGGGTTGTCAATCCCTTCATGGCCACTTGCGAAAGTGAGATCTGATAGAGATAGTATGATAAGATAAATATATTTTTGGTATTTTATAATATAGATGCAAAAAGTAAAGATGCAAATAAAAGTAGATTGAAAGCTTATATGATAAAAGATAGACCAGGGGGCCATAGGTCTCACTAGTGGCTTCTCTCAAGATAGCATAAGTATTACGGTGGGTGAACAAATTACTGTCGAGCAATTGATAGAAAAGCAAATAATTATTAGATTATCTAGGCATGATCATGTATATAGGCATCACGTCTGCAACAAGTAGACCAACTTCTGCCTGCATCTACTACTATTACTCCACACATCGACCGCTATACAGCATGCATCTAGAGCATTAAGTTCAGAGTAACGCATTAAGAAAGATGACATGATGTAGAGGGATAAACTCATGCAATATGATATAAACCCCGTCTTTTTATCCTTGATGGCAACAATACAATATGTGCCTTGCAACCCCTGCTATCACTCGGTAAGGACACCGCAAGATTGAACCCAAAGCTAAGCAATTCTCCCATGGCAAGAAAGATCAATCTAGTAGGCCAAACCAAACTGATAATTCGAAGAGACTTGCAAACATAACTCAATCATACATAAAAGAATTCAGAGAAGATTCAAATATTTCTCATAGATAAACTTGATCATAAACCCACAATTCATCGGATCTCGACAAACACACCGCAAAAAGAGTTTACATCAAATAGATTTCCACAAGAGAGGGGGAGAACGTGGTATTGAGATCCAAAAAGAGAGAAGAAGCCTTCTAGCTAATAACTATGGACCCGAAGGTCTGTGGTAAACTACACACAACTCATCGGAGGGGCTATGGTGTTGATGTAGAAGCCCTCCATGATCGATTCCCCCTCTGGCGGAGCACCGACGAAGGCTCCAAGATGGGATCTCGCGGATACAGAAGGTTACGATGGTGGAAATTGTTTTTCGTTAACTCCCTGGATGTTTTCGAGGTACAAGGGTATATATAGGAGGAAGAAGTATGTCGGTGGCCGTCCGAGGGGCCCACGAGACACGGGGCGTGCCCAGAGGGGGTGGGCGCGCCCTCCTATCTCCTGGCTGCCTCGATCGCTTCTTGACTTTCCCTCCAAGTCCTCTGGATCATGTTCGTTCCAATAAATCACGCTCCCGAAGGTTTCATTCCGTTTGGACTCCGTTTGATATTCCTTTTCTTCGAAATACTGAAATAGGCACAAAAACAGCAATACGGGTTGGGCCTCTGGTTACTAGGTTAGTCCCAAAACTGATATAAATGTGTGAAATATAGCCCATAAACATCCAAAAGGGGTAATATAATAGCACGGAACAATCAAAAATTATAGATACGTTGGAGATGTATCAATGCGCGCGCGCTGCGGTCGCTCCCATGGTGGGGGCGGCCGGAGAACGGGGATTTACCCCAGACCGAGTGCCATTGTTGCGGCTAGGCCCATCAGCGAGAGGAGGGGGCACGGACGGATTAACCCCCTCACTCGTACCTCGGGGAGCGTGGCCATCGGGGCGTTGCTGATGCCGTTCTCCTCAAATGTCTCATGCTCCTGTGTTTGCCGCAGGGGAAGCGGTGATGGTGTCGCCTGCCCCGACCACGTTCCCTGCAGCATCCACGTCCTCGCGTGCCTCCGTATCCCCTGCAGCATTAGAGGCCGTGGACGGCGGAGCCTTCGAGGTGGATGGATGAGCCAAAGTACCGAAATTCTTCTTGGGCGCCATGGTCGATGGCGGCGTCGAAGGTGAAGATGGCAATGAAGATAACGCACTGCTCATGCCTTCAGGTTCGCGCAAGCGATCCCCTACATAGCACACCAAAGATGACGTGGGAAACCACGGCCACCTATGGGACCAGAGGTCCCCTTGCTGGTTCGGCAGGGGGACGTCGCGTTGCACAAAGAGCAAACGAGCGTGGGGGCAGCACGACAGAGATCACGCAGGCAATTTTACCCAAGTTCGGGCCGCGGTGAGGCGTAAAACGCTACTTCTGCTTTGGTGGATTGATGGTGGAAGAATGGTGGTGGAGCGTAGTACACTTGCCCGACAGGGGCGGCAGTGGCTACGCGCGTATGGGTGTGTTTGTTATCCCACCTTCTAACCCTTTCTGCGGTTGCCATGGGCCTCCTTTTATAGATTAAGGGGTTACCAAAATGGCAAAGTAGTCATTATGCACCGATAATATAGCAAACAGTGCTATCATACCTAACTCTGCAGGCTAACAGGGTGCATTAAATGCACCGTTTAACGTCACGTCATTGTTCGCCCGACAAGCTTTGCCGGGCTATTTTGCCAGCTTCACACCTGCTCGCTTAACACATCGCAGGACGAATGTCGTTCTTAGGCGTCTCCCGTAGAGAAGAGCTGCCATGTGGCGAATAGCTGCCACTTAATCACTTTGTGGCTTGACACCGCACTGATTGACGATGCAGGTCGCTGTGGAGTAGTTGGGTGAGGTGGTTTTGCTCTCGTGAGCCCCGGCAAGCCCTACCGGGACGTCTTGGATGTCTTCTTCCGGGGGTGACCCCGTCCTTGTCGAGCTAGCCCACCGGGAATGCAGGCTTTTATCCTGGTGGTGTCTTGCTTCCCTGGCATGACTTTTGTCCTCTTGGTATGCATGTTGGTCTTTCGATGCTCTTGGTCTCTTGCACTATGACTTGGGTTGGTGCCTTAATCCTTTTCCCGTGCCTATGCACAGTCTAGGCAACAAACCCAGGGGTTTTTGCACCGACAATTAAGGAATAAGGAGAGGCAAGACCCTAAGCTTGGGGATTCCAAAGGTAGCCCAAAGTAAAATTTAAGGAAGACCTGAGCCTCTAAGCTTGGGGATGGCCCGGATGGCATCCTCTCTTTCATCTACAAACCATCGGTATACTACTTGGAGCTATATTTTTATTCATCACATGATATGAGTTTTGCTTGGAGCATCTTGTATTATAGTAGTTTTTTTCCAATCTATTTATTTTGCCACAATCATTGTTTGTTGCACACCCCTTTCTAGAGGGATACACATTTACTCGTGATTTGTTAGAATACTCTATGTGCTTCACTTGTATCTTTTGAGCTAGGCAGTTGCTCTAGTGCTTCACTTATATCTTTTAGAGCACGACGGTGGTTATATTTTAAAGAAATAGTTGCACTCTCATCCTTCAATTATATATTTTTGTGAGTATAATAAATAGCAATGGCAATATGCACATGTTATGAAATTGGTCATGATATGATAGGTATTCAAGAGGGATATAACAAAAAAATCATGTAGATGACTGAATATGATAAGTTTGATTCCTTGTAATAGTTTTGCGATATTAAGATGGTAATATGTGGGATGTACTAGTGAATTATTATGGTTCGGTAAGAATATTGGTGTTAAGGTTTGTGATTCCCGAAGCATGCATGTATAGTCTCCGGTTATGCTATGAAGTTGGAGCATGATTTATTATTGAGTGTCTACCTTATGAGTGGTGGTCGGGGACGAGCGATGGTCTTTTCCTACCAATATATCCTCCTAGTGGCATGCGTAGTAGTACTTTTCTTTGAGGGCTAATAAACTTCCGCAATAAGTATGTGAGTTCTTTATGACTAATGTGAGCCATGGATTATGTGCACTCTTAACTTTCCACAATTTGCTAGACTCTTCGATACCGTGCATTGGCCTTTCTCACCTCGAGAGTTGGTGCAAACTTTTCTGATGCATCCAAACCCCGTGATGTGATACGCTGCATCACACATAAGCCTCCTTATATCTTCCTAAAACAGCCATCATACCTACCTATCATGGCATTTCCATAGCTATTCCGACCGTTCCGTTGTTATGACATACACCTTCAGTGTCATATTGCTTTGCATGATCATATAGCTGACATAGTATTTGTGGCTCAGCCATCGTTCATCATTATCATACATGTTATGCAAGCATCATTGCAGATCCTGGTACATTGCCAGAGACATTCATATAGAGTCATATTGTTCTAGTATCAAGTTCTAATATTTAGCTGTAAGTAACTAAAAGTGTGATTATCATAATTATTAGAGCATTGTCCTAGTGAGGAAAGGATAACGGGGACGATGATTCCCACACAAGTCGGGATGACGAACCGGACAAAAAATAAATAAAAATAAGATAAAAAGAGGCCAAAAAGAGCCGAACAAAAAAATGAGAGAAAAAAAGAGAAGGGGCAATGTTACTATCCTTTTTCCACACTTGAGCTTCAGAGTAGCACCA
This sequence comes from Triticum aestivum, assembly GCF_018294505.1. Taxonomy (NCBI): domain Eukaryota; kingdom Viridiplantae; phylum Streptophyta; class Magnoliopsida; order Poales; family Poaceae; genus Triticum; species Triticum aestivum. Next base: position 368,452,030 of record NC_057798.1, on the reverse strand, counting down.
TGTTTTTCATATAGAGAGTCTCCTATGTTGTCACTTTCATATACTAGTGGGAATTTTTTTTCATTATAGAACTTGGCTTGTATATTTCGATGATGGGCTTCCTCAAATGCCCGGGGTCTTCATGAGCAAGAAAGTTGGATGCATACCCACATAGTTGTCATGTATCGATTTCATACACTTATAGCTCTTAGTGCATCTATTGCATGGCAATCCCTACTCCTCGCATTGACATCAATTAATCTGCATCTCCATAGCCCGTTGATTAGCCATGTCGATGTGAGACTATCTTCCTTTTTTCACTTCACCCTATTGATCTCTATTACTGCATTATATTCCACCCTTATTGCTATATCCATGGCTCACAAAAAACACAAATAAAATTGGGTTGCCTCCCAACTAGCGCCATCGTTTAACGCCCCTAGCTAGGCATAAAAGCGAAGATAGATTTAAGTAGTGCCATCTTTGGCACTCAATTCATAAGTAGCTCGCATGATAGATTCATAAGGTAATTTGACTTTCTTTCTTGGAAAGTGCTCCATGCCCTTAATGGAAATTGGAATCTAATATTCCCTTCCTTTATATCAATAATTGCGCCAATTGTTCTAAGGAAAGGTCTACGAAGAATAATAGGGCAAGAAAGATTGCAATCCATATCAAGAACGATAAATTTTATGGGCACCAAATTTCTATTTGCAACAATGAGAACATCATTGATCCTTCCCATTGGCTTTTTAATGGTGGAATCCGCAAGGTGCAAATTTAAAGAGCAATCATCAAGATCATGGAAACCTAGAATATCACATAAAGTTTTCGAAATCGTGGAAACACTAGCACCCAAATCACACAAAGCAAAACACTCATGATCTTTAATTTTAATCTTTATTGTAGGTTCCCACTCATCATTAAGTTTTCTAGGTATAGAAACTTCCAAATTAAGTTTTTCATTATAAGATTGCATCAAGGCATCAACGATATGTTTGGTAAAAGCTTTATTTTTACTATAAGCACAAGGAGAATTAACAACGGATTGTAACAAGGAAATACAACTGAGGGAGTCCTGGATTAGGGGGTGTCCGGATGGCCGGACTATGACCTTTGGCCGGACTCCCGGACTATGAAGATACAAGATTGAAGACTTCGTCCCGTGTACGGATAGGACTTTCCTTGGCGTGGAAGGCAAGCTTGGCGATATGATCTGAAGATCTCCTCCCATTGTAACCGACTCTATGTAACCCTAGCCCTCTCAGGTGTCTATATAAACCGGAGAGTTTTAGTCTGTAGGATGAACAACAATCATACCATAGGCTAGCTTCTAGGGTTTAGCCTCTCTGATCTCGTGGTAGATCAACTCTTGTACTACCCATATCATCAATATTAATCAAGCAGGAGTAGGGTTTTACCTCCATCGAGAGGGTCCGAACCTGGGTAAAAACTTCGTGTCCCTTGTCTCCTGTTACGATCCGCCCAGACGCACAGTTCGGGACCCCCTACCCGAGATCCGCCGGTTTTGACACCGACATTGGTGCTTTCATTGAGAGTTCCTCTGTGTCGTCACCTTTAGGCCCGATGGCTTCTTCGATCACCAACCACGACGGGTCCAGGGTGAGACTCTTCTCCCCGGACAGATCTTCGCATTCGGCGGCTTCACACTGCAGGCCAATTCGCTTGGCCATCTGGATTAGATCGAAATCTACACCCCTGGCCATCAGGTCAGATTTGGAAGCTTAAACTACACGGCCGACATCCGCGGAGACTTGATCTTCGACGGATTCGAGCCACGGCCGAGCGCGCCGCATTGTCACGATGGGCATGATCTAGCTCTGCCGCTGGGCAGCGCCCAGAGCGCCGCTCCAGTGTCCGCTCCGACCCTTAGCTCGGAGCCGACCATGCCAGTCGGGGACGGACGGTTGGACGCCGCCCCAGGAGCCACAATTTCTACGGCGGTCGAGCCGGATACCGGCCTAGTCCTTTGTGAGGCCTGTGACTCCAAGGTGCCGGACTCCTTTCCGGACTCCGAATCTCCTGCACCCCTTCCGATCGAACCCGATCGGGCTCCGATCATGGAGTTCACCGCCGCGGACGTCTTTCAGCACTCGCCCTTTGGCGACATCCTGAATTCACTAAAGTCTCTCTCTTTGTCAGGAGAGCCCTGGCCGGACTATGGTCAGCGAGGTTGGGATGCGGACGACAAAGAAATTCGAACCCCACCCACCACCCACTTCATAGCCACTGTCGACGATCTAACCGACATGCTCGACTACGACTCCAAAGACATCGACGGCATGGACGCCAATGAAGGAGACAATCAAGAACCAGCGCCTATAGAGCACCGGACAATCACCTCATCACACGATGTATACATGGTGGGCACACCTAAAAGAAGGAACAACGAGGATCAAAAGGGCGCAACCAGAGATCGTTCCCTCGAAAAACAATCAAAGCGGCGGCGTAAGCACCGCGCCAAGCCCCACCTCGACAGAGACCCAGCCATAGAGCAGGGCGAATCAACGGAAGACGAACATGCCATCGAGCAACTGTCCAAACAGGGCGGACAAACCGAACAATCCGCCCCCGTCAAAGATAATAGTCCGGACGACCTCATGCCGGACAAGTCGCTGGAGCACCAGAACCTCCACCAAAGGCTCGTCACCACTGCGCGTAGCCTGAAAGAGCAGAAGCGGAAGCTCAAAACAGCGGAAGATGCACTCAGAATCAGATGGGGCAAAGCACTCAATACCGCACACAAGTACGATGATAGTCATCACACAAAGAGCTATCCGAAGCGGAAATTACTACCGGAATTTGATGAAGAGGCCTTAGAGCCCCCACAGTCAAAAAACAAGGAAGCCATCAGGTCGGATAGACGACCCCACGATCGACCTCAAGCGACAAAGGGCGCCGCACTCAATATGGCACGCGATCCGCCCAAGGATTCGCATCAAAAACCGGTCCAACCAGATCCATCTACGGGCCAAGAAAGCAAGCTCCAATGAGCAATGCAACGCAAAAAATATCAGAACATCGCGGCACACCTACATACAGGGGCGCCGCACATCCCCTATGTTTCACCGATGAGGTACTGGATCATGAATTTCCAGCGGGATTCAAGCCCGTAAACATAGAAGCATACGACGAAACAACAGACCCTGGACTCTGGATCGAGGATTATATCCTCCACATACACATGGCCAGAGGAGATGACCTTCACGCCATAAAATACTTACCCCTTAAGCTCAAAGGGCCAGCCCAGCATTGGCTTAAAATCCTTCCCCAAAACACCATGGGAAGTTGGGAAGAGCTCGAGGATGCTTTCCGGGCAAATTTTCAAGGGACCTATGTCCGACCTCCGGATGCACACGATCTGAGTCATATAACTCAACAACCTGGAGAGTCAGCCCGGAAACTCTGGAACAGGTTTCTTACTAAAAAGAATCAGATAGTCGACTGTTCGGACACCGAAGCCCTAGCAGCTTTCAAACATAGCGTCCGAGACGAATGGCTCGCCAGACACCTCGGCCAAGAAAAGCCAAGAACAATGGCTGCATTAACAAGCCTCATGACCCGCTTTTGCGCAGGAGAGGATAGCTGGTTGGCAAGAAGCAGCACCAGCGACCCAAGTACATCCGAACTCAGAGATGGAAACGGGAAACCGCGCTGTAACAAAGAACAACACCGGATCAAGGATAACAGCCCGATGAGCACGGCAGTCAACGCCGGATTCAAAAGCTCTCGGCAAAATCAGAAAAAGCCGCCCCCCAAAGATGACAGGGACGAGCTATCTAACCTCAACAAAATCTTGGACAAAATATGTCAAATCCACAGTACTCCCGGGAGACCTGCAAACCACACCCACAGAGATTGTTGGGTCTTCAAGCAGTCCGGCAAACTCAACGCCGAACACAAGGGGCTCGACACACCAAGCGAGGATCACGACGCACCCCACAAGCAGAACACCGGAGAACAAAAGAAGTTCCCACAAGAAGTCAAAACAGTAAATACACTTCAGGTGACAAAAGGGAAAAACAGAATGGCGCCTGCGAAGATACGCGCCATACGGCCTGCCCCAGAGGAGCCCCGCCACTGGTTGTTACAGCCAATCACCTTCGATCATTAGGATTACTCCAGAGGTATCCGGAACGCAGGCTGAACAGCCTTGGTCTTGGATCTGATTATTGATGGACTCCAATTTACACAAGTCCTAATGGACGGCGGCAGTGACCTAAACCTGTTATATCAGGACACAATCCGCAAACTGGGGGTAAACCCAGCAATAATTCGCCATGGCAACACTTCTTTTCAAGGAGTCACGTCGGGCCTAGATACCCAGAGTATGGGTTCCCTTTCGTTAGAAGTCATGTTCGGCTCACCCGACAACTTCCAAAGCGAAAAGCTAACCTTCCACATCGCCCCATTCATAAGTCGCTATCAAGCGCTACTGGGACGCGAAGCTTTCTCCCGCTTTAATGCAATACCGCATTATGCATCCCTTACACTCAAAATGCCCGGTCCACGAGGCATCATCTCATTAAAGGGAAATATCAATTGATCCCCGAAGTACGGGTAATTGTGCGGCCGCCTTGATAGCCGCACACTAATCCAGCCCTACTACCCCGGACACGGCTCGACGAGTCCGGCGTAAACATACAAAGGCTTAATAGCCGCATAACCCTGTACAAGGGGCTCCGCGTGTTTACACCAGGAGACAATATGGCTCGATTTTACTCATGTCTCTGTATTATATTTTGTTTATTTTAATATAGATTTCTCGCACGATTATTTTTCACTAAGTTCCTCTCTTTCACAGACGAAAACCGTGCTACGCCCGTCCAGGATACGGCACAATGGAGACACAGGCGCAGACGTGCAGTAGGGACCCGTTTTAAGGATTCTTTTTAGATTAAGACCCTGCGTAAACCTTTTTTACTGTCTCTTGTTGATAACATCCCCCGGTTTTCGCTATAACCGCGGAGGAGGCTGGCGTCTTGGCATGTGGCCACGCCAGAATTTTGCGCGTTCCTGGGCACCAGGGGCTTCTTACCAAGGGCTTTTGTTCGGCCCATTTTCATAAAGACCGAATACCTTAGGGAGTGTTTGGCGTCGCGAGTTTGGCCTTATATGCATCAGCTCCGAATCATGTCTTTGGTCAAATGTTGGGTTTGCCCAGCTCCTGTGTTTTGCTGCCTTACGTTCCGCTCTATCGGCTAAGGCGGCACCAGGAGAACTACTGCGATTGTGCCCCAGTTCGGCCAGGCGAGCACCTCAGTAGAGAAAGCCGAAAACTGACTGTCATGATATAGCGAGAGACTGGTCAACCACTCGATGACTTTCGGAATCTTTAGGATTCCTCTGCATTAACGAAGGGCCACTTCCCGGTCAGGCACACACGCACCCCGAATTCGGCCGAGCGCGGTGCCCCTAGGGGCTATTCATTAGCCCCACTGTCAAACTCCTATGGCTAAGTGAAAGTGATAAAGCATTATAGTCCGGTTGCCTAGTTCGTTGCGCTATCACATCCTTTATAGGACCAAGACGTTGGATTAAGTGTGAAAAGGCGCCTTTTCGCGAACACCCCCGCATTATATGCGTGGGTGCTAAAGCCAATGACTGCCATCTTTCAGGTTATATACACATATACATTAACGGCCACACAGGAGACATTATAATTCTTGCAAGCACAAGTATAAAAAGCTTTTATATTCTATCAAAATATTTGTTTTACAATAGCATATGCTATTCGAACACAACATCCTTCGAGCACTGCGCTTCTATTAAACAAGTTCCCTGAAGAACTTCCTCAAAGTAGTGCTTGGCAGGTACTCGGCTTTCGTCCGAATCCCGGGATGCAACAACACTGGCTTTAATATCCGCCCAGTATGTTTTGACATGGGCAAGAGCCATCTGTGCACCCTCTATGCACGCCGACCTCTTCATTGCATCAACATGCGGCACCGAACCAAGGAACTGCTGCACCAAGCTAAAATAACTCTTCGGCTCTGGCTCTTCCGGCCACAGACGACTCGCAACATACCTCATGGTGAGTCCGGATAACCTGTTCAGCTCCGCCCAGGCGGCCAAACGGCCGGATGCCGAAAGTGGGCGTTCTGGATTGTGGAACTGCGACCAAAAAAGTTCTTCCAATTCATGGTCACCTCGACCCCGGAAGTGTTCGGTCGCGTCTGCCGCACTCGCTGCCAAATCCAGATAAGTGTTCTCCGCACTTCACTGCCGGTCTAACGAAGCATACTTAGGATCCCCGAACTTCATCCGCAGCATATAGGGCTTTCCAGTCGTGATATCTCCGGCCTGGCGTAGCTCCTCCTTCATAGCTCTCATTGCAGAGCGCGTATCCTTGGCCTCGGCAGTGATCTTTTCAAGGTCCTTCTAAGCCGCCCTATCTTCTTGTTCAAGAAATTTACAGCGGTTGGCAGCATCCTTCAATTTTATAGCCATCTCGGCTATTACCGTCTTGCTCTGGCAGTGAGCAGTCTGTTCGGCTTTTAGCTCTTCAGCCACTTTAATGACAGCCGCATCACTTTTTCTTGCTTGCTCCTTGGCTCGGGCAAGTTCCGCCCGAAGGTTCTCCACGGCAGCAGCACCATCTACATTAAGCACATATCTTATAAGGCACAAGCATCGAGCTCCTCTTATCAGATGTCTTTGGAACATACCTTGTGCCTCATCTAGCCGCTTATTTACAAGCGCGATGTCGGCATCTGCTACGTCAAGTTGCCGCTTTAGCTCGGCAGATTCGTCAGTCCGGCTAGCCACCGAACGCCTCGCCACCTTCATAGAAAAGGTGACATATTATACCTGGGGTTATGATCCTCTGTGCGCCGTCATTTTTGACAACACACAGAGTCTCAGGGGCTACTATTTATATAGGGCGCATTTTATATATGCGGCTCTACCAAAAGGTGCACCTTTTCACGTACCTCAAAGCCTGTCAGTAAACTCCTGGCGGCCTTGTACAATCCGCTTTCCGCGGATGAAATCCTTCCTATCACCGTGTTCATCAACATACGGTGGTCTTCTGAGATAGACGCTCGCCCGAGTAGATCATTCAGCCCCTCCGACCGCGCACCAGAGGGTGCCGGACTAGCCTGACGACCTTTTTCAGGGTCCGGACTTGGAAAACCCCTCCGAGACGACACCTCAGGGTCGCCTGCCTCGTAAGACGGTGCAGCTAGGGGAGGCGTTTCGCTCTCCATCATCTCCGGATGAAGATCCCCTAAGGATGAGCTCTGCTGAGAAGGGTTGAGATCCGAACTGCAAGGTAATATTTTGGTTATCTTCCTCAGAAATAAAACGGGGATGTCACTCATTTTGGAACCCCTCTCTTTACTTACGGCTCGGTGGAGAGCTGATCCCCTTGGGAGCGTAATGCGGCCGGGGCATTCTCCGGCGCCGGATCCTCTGGCGAAGATTTCTTCCCCCGTTTTGAGGTCATCCCCTCCGGGTCTTCAGAGGCAGTCCTTTTTTTTCCTGGTTGGGGGAATTCTCGATTCCTCCCTTTCTGACAGCCTCCTTTGCGGAGGCGGTAGCTCCTTGGTTCCCCTCTTCGCCTTCTGCCAAAGGCGCAATCTCCACCATCCTGGTTAACACGGGATCCGGTGTGGTCTCAGGCAGGGGGGCTGGACACCTGATAAGCTTTGCTTTCGCTATCCACTCCTGTTCAAAGGATAGCTCTAATAAGGGCAATTTTATGATAAAAATACGGATGGCGTGTCCAAATACGGGGCTACTTAATTGGGCATCCGGGCGATTGCAGCTCAGACCTGCGTCCTCGGACAAGTCCGGACACCTTGCTTGTGATCCAAAGAACAATTTGTACATCTCCACGGGCGTCGTGCCCATAAAGTGTTGGAGGACTCGCAGTCCCTCCGGACTAAATTCCCACAGGCGGAGAGGGCGACGTTTGCAGGGCAGCATGCGGCGAATCAACATAACTTGCGCCACTACGGTCAAGTTGATATCTCTTTCTAGGAGATCTCGAATGCGGCCCTGCAGCAACGGCACGTCTTTGGATGGCCCCCAGATAAGACCTTCATTGACCCATGACGCTAGCCGTGGTGGGGGACCCGAGCGAAAAGCAGGTGGCGCCACCCATGTGGTGCCCCTGGGGGCTGTGATGTAAAACCAGTCCAGTTGCGTTAAGCCGAACTCCTCTTGGAAAGAGCCCTCGGGCCATGGAGCATCAGCCATCTTGCTTATGATAGCTCCTCCGCACTCAGCGTGCTGCTCCTCGATCATCTTCGGATCTACCTTGAATGTTCTAAGCCACAATACAAAGTGAGGAGTAATATGGAGGAAGGCCTCACACACGACAATGAACGATGAGATTTGGAGGATGGACTCCGGAGCTAAGTCGTGAAATTCCAGCCCGTAATAAAACATAAGCCCCCTCACGAAGGGATCAATCGGGAAGCCTAGCCCCCGAAGGAAGTGAGATGCGAACACCACGCTCTCACCGGGCTGGGAGTGGGAATAGCCTGCCCTTGAGCAGACAGCCTATGTGAGATTTCGCCGGTTAGATACCTGGCATCTCTCAGTTTTCACACGTCTTCTTCCGTAACGGAGGAAGGCATCCACCGGCCTTGAAGGTCGGAGCCGGACACCATCGAAGGTCCGAAGCGCCTAAAACTGGAGCTTTGGGTGTTGGAACTCGAGGCGAGGGGCGGATTCGATTGAATTGAAAAGAAAGGAGTCAAGCCTTAGTCTCTTTATAAAGAGGTTGAATACCAAGAGCCCTCCCCATAACCGTTTGGGACTCGCTTTCAATCAGGGAGTCGTACCAAAGGCACAGTTGGGTTACCCACGCTCGTATTGATGAGAATCCCGGAATAAGGGGACACGATCTCTGCTTTGACAAGACGTGCCAAGGAAATCGTCTCGCTAAACGTGCTGAGGTGGAACAGTAAAACGATTCGAATAAAGGCTTGGCTGTGGCGTGATGTCACGCTGCGGAATACGTCAGCAGATTAGATTTGTGCAGATATTATTCTCTCTACGGTGGTATGTGGAACTTATTTTGCAGAGCCGGACACTATCCTTGTGTTCAACATCTTCTATGAAGTATTCGGAGGAGGAACCTGCCTTGCAATGCTGAAGACAATTTGCATGCCAGACTCGTCGTCATTGAAGCCTGGTTCAGGGGCTACTGAGGGAGTCCTGGATTAGGGGGTGTCCGGATGGCCGGACTATGACCTTTGGCCGGACTCCCGGACTATGAAGATACAAGATTGAAGACTTCGTCCCATGTCCGGATAGGACTTTCCTTGGCGTGGAAGGCAAGCTTGGCGATATGATATGAAGATCTCCTCCCATTGTAACCGACTCTATATAACCCTAGGCCTCTCCGATGTCTATATAAACCGGAGAGTTTTAGTCCGTAGGACGAACAACAATCATACCATAGGCTAGCTTCTAGGGTTTAGCCTCTCTGATCTCGTGGTAGATCAACTCTTGTACTACCCATATCATCAATATTAATCAAGCATGAGTAGGGTTTTACCTCCATCGAGAGGGCCCAAACCTGGGTAAAAACATCGTGTCCCTTGTCTCCTGTTACCATCCGCCTAGACGCATAGTTCGGGACCCCCTACCCGAGATCCGCCGGTTTTGACACCGATAACAACCTTCTAAAGAACAATTATCATAATCAAATTCCTTGAAATCCGAGATAGTGGGTTCAATCCTATTTAAAGTCATGACCTCTCTAATCCCACTTTTACCAAATTTAGCATCAAGATCTAAAAATTCCGAATTATTGGGACGCCTTCTAACTAAAGTTGACTCATCTCCAGTCCCATTATTATTAAGATTCATATTGCAAAACAAAGATCTAATAGGGGACACATCAATAACTTTAAGATCCTCATCATTATTTTCACCTAATTTTTCTGGTTTGGCACCCATCTTATTGACTAAGATAGCTTGCTTATCAGAAATTTTGGCTATAGAATTTTCAAGCCGGGTAATTTGAGAGTTCAAACCATAAAATTCTTTAGACATATCATCAAGCTCCTTATTCCTAAACCCCATAAAACCTTTTTCTTCTTTAAGCTCTTTTTTGAAGAAATTATTATGCTCAAATTGCAAAGTCATAAAGCTTCTAATATTCAATTCAATCTCTTCCAACCTTCTAAGAAGGAGGTCGGTACTCTTAGGCAAAGCCATAAGGATAAATAGGCGCACAAAAAGACAAGCGAGAGAGAGAGAGGAGAAGATTGGGAAAGAGAGGGCGAATAAAACGGAAAGGGTGAAGTGGGGGAGAGGAAAACGAGAGGCAAATGGCAAATAAAGTAAATGCGAGGGAGATGAGTTTGTGATGGGTACTTGGTATGTCTTGACTTGAGCGAAGACCTCCCCGGCAACGGCGCCAGAAATCCTTCTTGCTACGTCTTGAGCTTGCGTTGGTTTTCCTTGAAGAGAAAATGGTGATGCAGCAATAGTAGCGTAAGTATTACCCTCAGTTTTTGAAAACCAAGGTATCAATCCAGTAGGAGGATCCTCAAAAGTCCCAGCACCTACACAAACAAAAAAAGAACTCGCAACGAACGCAATAAAGGGGTTGTCAATCCCTTCACGGCCACTTGCAAAAGTGAGATCTGATAGAGATAGTATGATAGGATAAATATATTTTTGGTATTTTATAATATAGATTGGAAAAGTAAAGATGCAAATAAAAGTAGATTGAAAGCTTATATGATAAAAGATAGACCCGGGGGCCATAGGGTTTCACTAGTGGCTTCTCTCAAGATAGCATAAGTATTACGATGGGTGAACAAATTACTGTCAAGCAATTGATAGAAAAGCGAATAATTATGAGATTATCTAGGCATGATCATGTATATAGGCATCACGTCCGTGACAAGTAGACCGACTCCTGCCTGCATCTAGTACTATTACTCCACACATCGACCGCTATCCAGCATGTATCTAGAGTATTAAGTTCATAAGAATAGAGTAACGCCTTAAGCAAGATGACATGATGTAGAGGGATAAACTCATGCAATATGATATAAACCCCATCTTTTTATCCTCGATGGCAACAATACAATACGTGCCTTCCAACCCCTATTGTCACTGGGTAAGGACACCGCAAGATTGAACCCAAAGCTAAGCACTTCTCCCATGGCAAGAAAGATCAATCTAGTAGGCCAAACCAAACTGATAATTCGAAGAGACTTGCAAAGATAACTCAATCATACATAAAAGAATTCAGAGAAGATTCAAATATTTCTCATAGATAAACTTGATTATAAACCCACAATTCATCGGATCTCGACAAACACACCGCAAAAAGAGCTACATCGAATAGATCTCCACAAGAGAGGGGGAGAACATGGTACTGAGATCCAAAACGAGAGAAGAAGCCATCTAGCTAATAACTATGGACCCGTAGGTCTGTGGCAAACTACTCACAACTCATCGAAGGGGCAAGGATGTTGATGTAGAAGCCCTCCATGGTCGATTCCCCCTCCGGCGGAGCGCCGGCAAAGGCTCCAAGATGGGATCTCGCGGATACAGAAGGTTATGGTGGTGGAAATTGTGTTTCGTTGGCTCCCTGGATGTTTTCGGGGTACGTAGGCTTATATAGGAGGAAGAAGTACATCGGTGGCTGCCCGAGGGGCCCACGAGACAGGGGGCGCGCCCTATAGGGGGCGCACCCTCCGCTCTCGTGGCCGCCTTGGCTGCTTCTTGGCTTGCACTCCAAGTCCTCTGGATCACGTTCGTTCCAAAAATAATGCCCCCGAAGGTTTCATTCTGTTTGGACTCCGTTTGATATTCCTTTTCTTCGAAATACTGAAATAGGAAAAAAACAGCAATACGGGCTGGGCCTGCGGTTAGTAGGTTAGTCCCAAAAATGATATAAATGTGTAAAATAAAGCCCATAAACATCCAAAAGGGGTAATATAATAGCATGGAACAATCAAAAATAATAGATACGTTGGAGATGTATCACCCCACCAGGCCCCTTGGGCAGATCCGTCTCCCTGTCACCTTCAGGACCCGGGACAACTACCGCACCGAGCTCATCGACTTCGACATCGCCAAGATCGACCTATCGTACAATGCTATCCTGGGATACCCGGACTTGGCCCAGTTTATGGCTGCAACACACCCTGTGTTCAACCTCATGAAGATGCCTGGCAGCAACAGTGTCCTCATGGTGGCAGGGGACACCAAAGGCGCGGTGCAGGCCCTCAAACTCACCTTCAGGACAGCTGCGTCCACGCTGCCCGGCAAGAAGAAGGGTCAGGAGGCTCCAGAAGCAGCGCCGGCCAAGAAGAAGCAGTTGTTCTCCCAAGACCGAGCCGAGACGAATCAAGTGCCGGTCTGCTAGGATGGGACGGCCAGCGCCACCTTCACCATAGGGGCTGGCCTACCTCAGGATTAAGAGGAAGCGTTGATCGACTTTTTGCGAGCAAACAAGGATGTATTCGCTTGGGAACCCAAACACCTGGCTGGGGTCCCAAGGAGGATAATCGAGCACCACCTGAGGATATGTCCAAATGTGCGGCCAGTAAAGCAAAAGGCTCGTCGTCAGTCCACCGAGAAGCAGGCCTTCATCGTCCAGGAAACCCGAAAGCTATAAGCCGCAGGGATCATGTCACGCCCAATATGCGATACTATCCTAAAGAGACTCGAAGGTCCCACCAAGGATAGAACCGCATATTGATACGCTTTTGCAAGGTGGATATCATTACATCAACACTACATAATAGATAGGGATACATACATAAGGCATACAATGCCACACGAATACAACATCATCTTACATAAGAGCACCATCCGACTATAGATGAAACACAAACAGAAACTCAAACGACATCCACCCTGCTAGCCCAGGCTGCCGACCTGGAACCTATCCCCTGATCGAAGAAGAAGCGGAAGAAGAACTCCAAAACAAGCAAACATCACTCTCGCATCATGATCATCGTATAACCTGTACCTGCCACTGTTGCTGTAGTAATTTTTGAGCAATGAGGACTCAGCAATCCCATTACCATGGGTATCAAGACTAGCAAAGCTTAATGGGAAAGGAAGGGGTAACGTGGTGAGGTTGCAGCAGCGGCTAAGCAAGTATGGTGGCTAACATACGCAAATAAGAGCGAGAAGAGAACAAACGGAACGGTCGTGAAGCTAGCAATGATCAAGAGGTGATCCTGAACTCCTACTTACGTCAAACATAACCCAAAACCGTGTTGCCTTCACGGACTCCGCCGAAAAGAGACCATCACGGCTACACACACGGTTGATGCGTTTTAATTCGAATCTGGTGTCAATTTATCTACAACCGGACATTAACAAATTCCCATCTGCCACATAACCGCGGTCACGGCTCTCGAAAGTTTATACCCTGCAGGGGTGTCCCAACTTAGCCCATCACAAGCTCTCACAGTCAACGAAGGATATTCCTTCTCCCAGGAAGACCCGATCAGTCTCGGAATCCTGGTTTACAAGACATTTCGACAATGGTAAAACAAAACCAGCAAAGCCGCCCGATGCACCGACAATCCCGATAGGAGGTGCACATATCTCATTCTCAGGGCAACACCGGATGAGACAGGCTACAAGTAAAACTAGACCTCGAGTTTCCCTGAGGGGGCCCCGCAGGAGGCTCGGTTCGGACCAGTACTTAGAGAAGCACTGGCCCGGGGGTGCTAAAATAAAGATGACCCTCGAGAGAGCGACTCCTAAGGGAAAAGTAGGTGGTGGTGAGGCAAATGGTAAAACCAAGGTTGGGCCTTGCTAGAGGAGTTTTATTCAAAGCAAACTGTCAAGGGGGTCCCATAAATCACCCAACCGTGTAAGGAAGGCAAAATCAAGGAACATAACACCGGTATGACGGAAACTAGGGCGGCAAGAGTGGAACAAAATACCAGGCATAAGGCCGAGTCTTCCACCCATAATATTGTGATATCCCAACATAATCTTGTCCACCATGGAGCAATCTTCAACTTGACCTGCAACTAACAATGCTATAAGAGGGGCTGAGCAAAGCGGTAACATAGCCAAGCAACGGTTTGCTAGGAAGGGTGAAAAGGTTAGAGGCTGACATGGCAAATTGGGAGGCTTGAGGAACAAGTGATAGGTAGCGCAGCATAGCGATAGAATGAAGCAACTAGCATAGAAATGATAGTAGTGAGATCCAAGGTGACGGTCATCTTGCCTGAAATCCTGCAAGGAAGAAGAACGAGTCCATGAATAAGACGAACGGATGAAGTCGAACCAAGCGTAGACGAACGAATCCTCACGATCGCAATGAAACAGGAACTATCGAGAAGAAGCACACAACATGGTAAACACACCACACATATACATGACATGATGCTCAACCAAGTATGATGCAAGACAAGACTACATGATGCTCCTCATGGCAAGAGATGATGCATATAAGAGCAACATATCAAAGCAAGTTTAAATGAGGCTGGAAACAACATATAACAATTCCGGTAAGTCCTCATATGCAAATTTAGAAATTGGTCCAGAACTGAATAAACCTTATGTTCAAGTTGTTAAACAGCAAGTTAAGATGCACCAAGATGATCTACACGAGATTCTAGTCAAATTACATATAAAGTTCATTTAATTCGGAGCTACGGCCTAGAAGATATAAACAAAACAAGTTAAACATGGCATTGATGCAAAATGCATTCAAACACCAAGCAAATATCTCAAAACAAGGATGCAACATGATAATATGAAACTACATGCAACCCTAAGAAAGTTTCATATAGAGCACACTCAAAACGGAGCAACGGTTCAACACATACACACAATACAAGTTTAAAGGACAAGCTGTCCAAAACAGCAACTAGGCATCTTGCAAGCATCAAAACAATATGCTACAACATCTCAACGTAAGGACAAAAGGCATGGGCATGAAATACAGGTAAAGCATGACAAAACATGAACACTGAGCTATCTCCATAAAACAATATAACATGCTCAAAAGGACATGGCAAGATTGCAAATAATAACAGTTTACAGACTTAGCAGAAATAACATCAGGTTGCAATGTTTGGGGCTATCAACCAACATGTTATAGGAACTTATCATGGAAAAAAAAAGCATGGCATGCTAGTACTAAAGACAAATAACAAAACTCCCTTACTAAACTAATTCCAAAGATCAACAGAAAAGATGGTAGCATCCATGCAAACACGGAAAATGACATGACAGATTCAGACATGGCAGGAACAACAATAAGTAGGCATGTTCGTGAGCTTGTACCACTCACCAAAGAGAAATACATGGCATGAAAAGGTAACCAAAAGTAATAATACATGATTATGAAGCTAGGCATCGCAATAGCAAGTTCATAGGGTGCATGGAGCACTAGAAAAGCACCTGGCAAAACTGATCTTAATGTTAACACGCTGACAGCAACATTATTTAGCAATTTTGGGGCACGATTACAACAAGCTACTGAAGGCTATAAATGCAAAAAAGGCCATGTATGGATAGAGCATGACATGTATAACAAAACATCCTTAGTGAACATATCCATATTATGCACAGAATGACTTGTAGCAGCATGTTTACATAGCATCAGGATATAGCAGATTCAGCCTAGCAAAACAACAACAGCAAGTACCCTACTTCACGAGCTCTATGCACTCACTACAAGACACACAAAAATACATAGATTGCACCACTGTACAGATGGCATGATTTAGATCAAAACTCATGTAGACATCAAGCTCATAAGATGAACACACAAAATAAAATGAAAAAGACAAATCACCAAGTTCTGTTAACAGACAGCATTTAACATCATATAGCACTCTTGCAACGATGATTAGGGCATCAAGATGAACTCAAATGAACATGTCACAATGGAAATAAATGAAGAGCATCTCCCATTGAACATTTTTATATATCATATGAACAAAACGGAGCAGCACACATGAAGTTATGGCATGGCAAACATGGGCACATATTATTGAAAAACTGGGACTTAGCAGAAATCTCACCCCGGGAAAAATGGACGGAGGAGTTCCGGGACGAGGAGATCCGGGGTCGGGGCGCCATTTGGTTCGGTGCATTGGTGGATCTGATCCCACTTCGCTGGATCAGGCCGGAGAGGAACTCTGGCGAGCTCCTCCGGCGAGGTGGGGCGGCGAGGAGGAAGCCGGAGAGGGGCGCGGGAGCAGAGGAGGTCCGGGGACGCCAAGGACGCCGGCACGGGGCGAGGGGAGGCGAGTCCGGCGAGGGAGAGGCCGGACCCGGGAAGATCCGGTCGCTAGAGTTGGCGAGCCGGGCAGCGGGCGGCGCTAGAGGCGGCAGCGCGCGGCGAGCAGGCGGCGGGGTCGGTGCTCGCGGGGGA